>NC_068984.1:99450139-99461613 GCF_001194135.2 Octopus bimaculoides | reverse complement strand
ATATATAAGTAGACTTACTTGCAAAAAAAAAGGACGTGTGCGTTCAATAATGTAATAATACAAAGAATATATATACATGTATACACACATATATGTACATACTTACATCTACATGTGTATATATATGCATATCAGGGTACAGGACGTTAG
Source organism: Octopus bimaculoides (assembly GCF_001194135.2). Classification (NCBI taxonomy): domain Eukaryota; kingdom Metazoa; phylum Mollusca; class Cephalopoda; order Octopoda; family Octopodidae; genus Octopus; species Octopus bimaculoides. Next base: position 99,461,463 of record NC_068984.1, on the reverse strand, counting down.
AACAATGAACTACAGACAACGGAACGAACACATAGGAAAACGGAAAGCCACTTTGATTCCAGACCTTGAAATTTCTTCTCTAGTTCTGGTAGGGATTTATCTATAAGAACAAGGTCATCAGCATAGAGGAGCTCCCAAGGGTAACCTCTCTTAAATTCCTCTGTTAAGGACCCAGAGGTCTATGATAAACAGAAAGCGGCTAAAAACTAATCCTTAGTAAATTCCTACCAGTAAACTAAATTTGTTACTATACTCATTGCTGACTTTCACTTTACTGACAGCAACCCTGTAAATGGCCTGTATAGATCTCACCAACTACCCATCTATCCTTAGCTTCTGCAAAACCACCAGATAAGGGAGTAGGGGACCTTGTCAAAGGCTTTCTCTGTGTTGACAAAAGCCAAGTGCAGAGGTTTATTTTTGGCAAAAAAGCATCTCCTGTAGTTGCCTTACCAAGAAGTTAGCATCAATAGTGCTTTGGCACAAAACCAAATTGCGTCTCATCTAGACCAACTCTCTTCCTAATTAGTAGAGCTATGATTTCCATGACCTGATCCAGTACTTTGATACTTCTGTAATTATTTCTGTCTATGGTGTCACTTTTACCTTTGTAATTTAACTATAATGCTTCTACACAGTCCTTGAGTATGACTCCCTCAAGGACAACCTGATTATCTACACAGGTGACTAGGCCATATTCCACTCCACCAGACATTTTAAGCCCCCCCCCCAAGAGTGTGTGTTCTACAAGGAGAAGTAGAGGGTGTTTCTTTGAGTCCCTTTTACTTGAGTGAAAGGCAAGGTGAATGCAGGTAGTACATATTGTTCCACTAAGAAATATTTTATGGGAAGTATTGATTCCTGAGAAAGTTGGAGACTTATTACATCAAAATGTTTTTTTACAAGAATAGACATCAATAGACGGTAGTTCCAGCAGGTTGCAAGTTATGTGTCGGGGGATTAATCAAAGTAATTAGTACATAGTTTGGTAGGTAGTGAAATGCACTAAAGAGGAGAGATACAAGTGTGTTGGATTAATTGAATGGAAAATATGGCATGCAATTAGGTAGATCAGAAAAGTAGTGGTAGAAGAGGTAGAGAGAGGAAGAATTTGTGAGTCACAGATTAGTGTGTTGGTGATTCAAGAGAAATATCTCAAATGTACCAACAGCATTAATTTGGATAATTAAGTTAAATATTATATCTACTGGATGCCCACCCCTTAACTTAATTCCATGGTAAATAATTTATCCTAATACTGAATTTGAACACAATTAGTTACCATGAGAATTTAATCAAATACAGACACACACACAGGACTGGCAACCAGGCAGACATACACACACACAGTACATACATACAGACAGACAAAGAACATACTTCATCAAGTCTCTTAGAAGACAAGACAAGTGTGTTACTTGAGAACAAGCTGCTTGATTTGAACATTAAAAGAAACTAGAACAACTGCAAAACATTAAAAATAAAGAAGGGAAAAAAGCAAACAAAACTGATGTGTTTAGATTCTTAAAAAAGACAAAGAGAAAGAAGAAAATGATAGTAAAATATAAATGTGTTTAGATTTTTTAAAAGATAAATGTTGATGTGTTTTAAACAATGGGATAAATTGATCTGATGTATTTAGATAATTAAAAAAAATATGCAAATAGAAATTAAAAAAAAAGAAAGAAAAGAGAACCTACATGTGTTTAGATTGTTTAAAAAGAAAAACAAAAAAAAAATGGTTATTTCATTATATAAAAATCTTTTATTTAATAACAACTTGAAAATATAATAAAAAGAGGAGAGAAAAACAAACAAAACAAGAGTGTTAATTAGTTGTTGAATATCAAGCTAGACAATGATAGAAATGTTTTATTGTGATAGTGAAATGATTTCTGCTATTTTTATAAAACAGGACCATCTTCTACAACAGCAACAACTGATGGAACAGCTGGAATGGCAAGTTGTTTCAAGGACAGCAATAACAACAGCAACTGTAAGTGATTCCTGGTTTCTGTTTATAAATGTTTCTGTAGCCATTATAATTACTATTGACAAATTACAATTGTATTTGCTATTATTGTAGTTTTAACCTATTTCTGTGAACATCTCAATAAAAATTCTAAAATAAACAGCCAATGAGAGAAATTCATCCAAAATGGCCTTTGGAACTGAGATGGTAGGTTCTGGCAATATACTTTAGATGATCTGATGGGCTTTTAATTCTCTGTCACAGGACTGTTTTTTACAAGAAAAAGTGGTTAACCCTTTAGGTATGCTAATTTATATTTGAGCATGTCACTAACTCTGACTTCAAAAAAACTGTGAAAATTAATACTTTGAAATTGAATTTTTGTGCTTTTTATAAACAGCATGACAATCGAAATTGCTTATTGACAGCTTCTGTCTCTCTGCATACTTTTGGCATAATTAAAGGCTTAATTAATATCTGAAAGACAAACATCTGCTGCTGCTTTTTCCAGGTCATGTAAAAAGGTGGAAGCTTCTGAGATGGAGTCTGTGAGGAGAACATCATCAACATAATCTGTATTTATTTAGTGGTTGAGTGATAAAGTAAGGTGGATTTTGTCAGAGTGAAGCTGAGTTCTAAAATTTTGTCAACTGATGTGCAAAGGATATAGTTCAGGTGGATGATAAATAGGAATGGTGTGAGAATATTGCTTTGTGAGACCCTGCACTGATATCAAAGAAAATAGTGTTTCCATCATGTGATTAGACTCTGGCTCTTGTGTTCTTGTAGAGCATCAGTATTGCTGCTACTAATTCTTGGGGTATACTGTCTCAGAGAATTTCTTCCATTTTGCCTTGAGGAACAAAGTCAAAAGGTTTTGAGAAGTCTATAATCAACTGTAAGACTAGATTTTTAGCTCTAACTCCCTCAGCAATTCTCCTGACAGTTAAGATCACTTGACTGATTTTCCCTGTTTTGGTTTCTTTGTAAGACATTCTCAAGTTTTGTCTCTACACATTTCACTAACAATCTGTTGTAGACTTTTGCTATGATCACCATAAGGACATTTTGAAATTGTACTTTCCTAATAAGTAATTTGATCTGAGACAGTGTGTTGAAACTAAAATGATTGCAGCATGGAAGATGCATATAAGCCATTCAAAAACACACACAAAAAACTGCTAATTTCACTTAAATATTTATTATTTGGTGTCTACATTCTGACATCAAATGATTAAATGTTTAAGTGAAGTTAACAGTGTTCATATCTTTATTGTAAGGAAAATCTCTCTCTAAACTAGAGACATGTTTACATGTCCATGAAAAAGCCTAAGATGAATTTTATGTTACCATCTCAAAGACAAATTACATCTGGTACAATCAGGAGGTTTCAATAAGCATAATCAAATAGAACCTTCTATAAGCTGTAGGCCTTTTTGTACACTAGAGAAGCAACATTGCATCAACAGAAAAGTTATAAAAACTAGTCTCACAAAAGTATGAGCTATTCTTGATGGCCTCAGTGTCATCATGAAGTCACAGTTACAAGATGATCTCAAGAGAAGCTTCTACTTTACTGTTGAATGAGTGCTGTTGTATGAGGTAGCATTGACATGAGTTCAAATCATTGAACAAAAATTCAATGTGTTCATTAGAAAGTGGCTAGGCCTACCTCGGAAGTTGAATAGTTCAGCTCTTTATTGTAAAAGCGGTTTGTTGCAATTACCACTGGCATTGATAGTCAAAATATATAAACTAAGGAAGGTATGAACGGCGATAAAGCTGAGAGAGCTGAAGGACATGGAAATCAGGCATAATCCACCAGAGGTGAAAACAACCAGGAAGTGGAAAGTAGAAGCAGAGACTGATGACATTCAGTCTTACACACCGAGATATGCTGGGTGCAATACAAAATCATCGGAAGGGACTTGGTTTTGGCGCAGATCAGTTCAGACTGTTTGCAAGTATGATGTGGAGCGAACACAAATCTGTTGTTAGCAACAGCGTCAAAACGAAGGAAGCAGAGAGAAGAAAGCTTCATTTGATCCAATGTATTCAGCAAGGACAGATGACGAGGTGGGAGGAACATGTTGTTGAGAGGAAAATAAGTTGGGATGAGATATGGAGGTGGACCACATCTCAGCTAAGTTTTCTGATTGGTTCATCCTATGATGTTTTTCCTTCACCTGCAAATCTAGTAAGATAGAATGTCTCAGAGAATGATATATGCAAATGCAGAAAGGTCTGAACACTGAAACATATTCTTTCCAACTGTTCACTTGCAGTGAACAGGTATACATGGAGACACAACCTGGTCCTTAAGGTTATCTTCAATGCTATAAGGAACCAAACTGATTTCAACAACTGTGAAAAAAACAAAGTACCAACTAGAGATTTCATTTCCTTCATGCGCCCAGGACAGCAGATCTGTTTCAAGAAGAACAACAAATTTCCTGCAGTCACCTATTGAGAGGTGACTGCAGATTTACCAGGGTGCCAGGGACTCTTTCCCATCCCAGTTACAAAAAAAAAACAGACATTCTAATGTGGTGTAAAGGAAAGAAAGTTGTGAATCTAGACAAGTTAACAGTTCCTCATGAAGATAACATGGACACCGCTTGGGCTTGAAAGATTGACCATTATGTAAACCTCCATTTTCCAATCAAAGTCGGATGTAGAGGATTTGTTGGACACAGTGTGAGTCGACTGTTGTTATCGTTGGGCCTAACTCATCGTAAAGTAAATACCACCATGACTGATATCCAAACTACATTGGAAAAGGCTAGCCACTGGATTTGGTTAAAAAGAGATGATGAGCGATGGCTCGGGGTCTCATATAAGCGAGGAGGTCCAGTGTGCATTGATGCCATCGAGAGGTAGGCCCCGAAACAGTACACATTCTCTCCTGATGACCCCATACACTGACTGGCTTCTGGTATGCGGAGTTCTCAACTAGTAGCACTTGCATGTGCAAGGTTCACTCACCAAACAGCTAGAGGTAAGACTTGACAGTACCCATGTTATAAGCCATTCTGAACATATCATAGAAAAAGCATTTGTCTAAACAGAGGCTGTATGGTCATCTTCTTGCAGTTGCCCTGAGAGAGAGAGAGAGAGAGAGAGAGAGAGAGAGAGAGAGACAGACAGACAGACAGACAGATGTGTGTGTTTTGCAGAAAATTGTTGGAGGGCTAATCAATAAGCCATTAGTGATACCCTACTATAAATACTCCAACATGGGTTGGCCATCCATCAAAAGCCTTTATACAAACATGGGATGTTGTTCAGGTGACTTCCTGAATGCTATGCAGGATCATGATGGGTAGAGGGGTCAAGCTGGAAAAATGTAAGTCTGCTTGGCTAAATGTCCAAAAGATAAAAGAAATAAAAAATAAAGTAGGATTTAAAACTTTTTTCTAAATGTCTGCCTATTTCTAACAAATATGCACTCAGAACTTAGATGAGTTTTTTTCTTTTTTAAATAATATCCAAAATAATGATGAATTTACAAATATTTTATTGTTCTCTAAATTCTTGTTTTGCTAACAAAAGTGCAGTTATTGTGACTTGAATTAATATCGGGAGTATATAGTTTAAAGGAAGTTCTGAGACTTAAAAAAAAAACACAAAGAATTAGATAATCATCATTGTCTAAATTATGTTGGAAACAACAACTGCAAATTGGCTATTTGATCTGCTAGAAATAGCAGCCAAATCTCACTTAAAAGTAAAGGATACATTGGATAGTGTAATCATAGTGTTACTAAGTTTCAATAAAAGACAGGATAACCACAGCTGAAATGCTTCTGATCATAAGACATTTCAATTAAGGTTGACCTGGCATAAAATAACAACAGCAACAGTAACAATCATAAATTTTCTACCAGTGAAGTTCTATACAGTTATAGAATCTACTAGAAATAGAAAAGACTGGATAACTATCTTTGATCACAGATCTGCTTCATCAGAGCTGACTTGGAGCTTAACAATGACAGCAGTAAATTTTACCTCCTTGGAGTATCTACTTACAGCTAGGTAGACAGATATTTAGAAGTAAGTGTCCAGGCTATGGACATATGACAGATTTACACTCCGCATGAAAAACTGTCTCTAGCTCAGTGGTGCTTGCCACAGACTGACCAGTAATTCTTCAAACTGATATAAATCTATGACACAATCTATTGTATATGAATCCAATTTCTGCTGCTTTTAAATAAAGTATATATATATATATATATATATATATATATATATATATAAATATATTAGTGATTGACTAGAGTGATTAACAATTAGAACAGGAAATATAATGAGGATTAAAGGATGAGGTAATAGTGAACCAGGAAGTACTGTAGATGTGTTGTTTTAGTGCACCAGCTGGGACTGAAAAGAAAATTGTCTTAAAGCCACAACAATCACAGGTAAATAATTACAATGATAGTTATTTTTATTTTGGTAATTATTGATCTTAATTTAAATTCTATCACCCCATTATATTGATTACTGTGAGTTCAATAACTGTAACAGATGTGTGTTAATCACCAAGAGATTACAAGGATTAGTGTTATCTAAATAATGGGATGGACCCACTTCATAGGTTGATAACCCCACAGAACACAGAAGAAAGCCTAAATTAAAATGCTTACCTAGTTCTCTGACACTCCACAGCTATATTTCATGGGATAAGTCCATGAGAGAGCTACTGTAAGTTTGATCAACCTGCTACAAATAGCAACTCAATCTCCCTCAGATCATTACTGACTTGTTTTTAAAAAAAGAACAGATTGGAAAAAGTAGCTTAACATACACAACACAAGTGTAATAGCTGGAATGTAGTTGATACTAGACCAACTCAATTTGGGTTGACCTGTGGCTAAACAACAACAAAATTTTTATAACAGAGACAACAAGAGCCTTTGCAGTATTGCTAGAAATAGTGGAAAAATCTCCCAAACTACCTTTAAAGAAAAATGAAGGACATTGAAATACTATTTTAATCATATTAACCAGTTCAGTTATTAGACTGTGGCTATGCTTGGGCACCACCTTCAAGGATTTTAGTAGATTCTGTTGACCCCACTACTTTGTTTGGTACTTTATTTAATGCTTCAGTCACTGTTGAGTAGCTAAATTCACTCAAGTCATGTTCATTTGAGAAGTTATCTTACTACAAGGAATTTACACCAGTTTACACTAGTATGAACATAGATATATACACATACACACACATACATTACATACATCCATACATGTATGTGTGTACATGAGTATATACACACACTCACATGCACACAAATCAGAATAACAGGTATAAGGAAGTATTTATTTACAGCTGTTTCAAATGATCAGTCAGTGGTTGATATAAGAATACATAATATGCAAGCAGATGCACTACTGAAGCGATATTATTTATAAGCATAAAAACAAAGATAGCATCAATGATTACAAATTTTGGTGGCTGAGAATCTCCGTACAACAGGCTTGTTACAATTTCTTAAACATTCATCTCTCCAGATTTCAAACCTTGTACCTTATTTAGAAATTATTACAATTATTATTATTACAATTATTATTATTATTATTACTGCTACTAAGGTGAACTAGCAAAAATCATTACCACATCAGACAACATGCTTTGTAGTAATTAGTCCATCTTTATGTTCTAAGTTCAAATTTCTCTGAGGTCAACTTTGCCTTTTATCTTTTCAGGGTTTATAAAATGAGTACCAGTTACATACTGGATTTGATGTAATTGATTAACTCTCTCTCCACAAAATTTCAGGCCTTGTACCTATAGTATAAAGGATTGTTGTAATATTTATTATGGTAACAAGCTGGTAGAATCAATAGAGTATCAAAATAGCTTATGGTGTTTCTTCCTGTGTTCTACATTCTGATTTCAAATCTCACTGAGCTCAACTTTACTTCCATCCCTTCATCTAAAATACAGCACTACAGAAGTATTGCGGATCAATGGCAGCAATTAACACTTTCCCTCAAAATTACTGACCTTGTGCCTAAATCAAAAACAATTATTAGTGTTTCCATGCTATCCAGTATATTTATATGAATTATGGCTCAGTAGTAGAGCGTCAGACTCACAATCACAAGGTAGTGAGTTCAATTCCTGAACTGGACTGTGTGTTGTGTTCCTGAGCAAGACACATTGTTTCATGTTACTCCAGTCCATTCAGCTGTAGAAATGAGTTGTGATGTCACTAGTGTCAAGCTGTATCAGATTTTGCCTCTCCCTTGGAAAACATCAGTGGTGTGGAAAGGAGAGGCTGATATGCATGGGGGACTGCTGGTCTTCCATAAACAACCCTGCCCAGACTTGTGCCTCGGAAGGTAACTTTCTAGGTGCAATCTCACGTTCATTTATGACTGAAGGAGGTTTTTATCCTTTGGCTGTGTGGTAAGTAGCTTGCTTACCAACCACATGGTTCCGGGTTCATTCCCACTGCATGGCACCTTGGGCAAGTGTCTTCTACTATAGCCTCAGGCTGACTAAAGCCTTGTGAATGGATTTGGTAGACAGAAACTGAAAGAAGCCCATCGTATATATGTATATATATATATATATATATATATGTATGTATGTGTGTATATATGTTTGTGTGTCTGTGTTTGTCCCCCCAACATCGCTTGACAACCGATGGTGGTGTGTTTACGTCCCCATAACTTGTCGGTTCGGCAAAAGAGACTGATAGAATAAGTACTAGGCATCCAGAGAATAAGTCCTGGGGTCAATTTGCTCGACTAAAGGTGGTGCTCTAGCATGGCCGCAGTTAAATGACTGAAACAAGTAAAAGAGTAAAGATATATATGTGTGTGTGTGTGTGTGTATGTGTGTGTGCGTGTGTGTGTGTGTGTGTATGTGTGTGTGTGTGTGAATTTATCATGCTGAGTGGTAAGCAGTTTGCTTCCCAACCACATGGTACTGGGTTCAGTCCACTGCATGACACCATGGGCAAGTGTCTTCTACTATAACCTCGGTCCAACCAAAGCCTTGTGAGTGGATTTGGTAGATGGAGATTGGAAGCCCATCATGTGTGGGTGTGTGTGTGTGTGTTTATGTCTGTGTTTGACAAGTGGTATTGGTTTGTTTACATCCCTGTAACCTAGCAGCTCAACTAAAGAACCTGATAGAATAAGTACCAGGCTTTAAAAAATAAATAGTGGGGTCAATTCATTTGGCTAAAATTCTTCAAGGCAGTGCTCCAGCATGGTCACAGTCTTAGGACTAAAACAAATAAAAGGTAAAAAATGAAAGATATGAGCTAACAGCTGAAAATCTAGTTTGAAACTCGAAATTGAAATGTGATAGAAGTTATTGATTTCAGTTAGTCTGTAATGAGATTTGAACAGAATTGAAGGTGTAAGCTATAGAATAATGAGCATGGGTAGCTAAAGTGCACGCTCCTGTTCCTGGCTGTACAACTCCTGATGACCCACCTGCGAGATATTGGAATTGCTAAAAGAGGTGCTATAATTGGAATCCAGTAGCTAACTGTTACCCTCACTTTGGAACTTAACTTCACTATAGGCATAGGTGTGGCTGTTTTGTAAGAAGTTTGCTTCCCAACAACATGGTTGTGGGTTCAGTCCCATGGCATGGCATCTTGGGCAAGTGTTTTTGACTAAAGTCTTGGAGTGGATTTGGTAGATGGAAACTGAAATAAGCCCACTATGTGTGTGTGTGTATGTGCATGTGTGTGTGTGTGTGTGTGTGTGTGTGTGTGTTTGTATCTAAGTTTGTCCTCCACTACCACTTGACAACTGGTGTTGGAATGTTTATGTCCCTATAACTTGGCAGTTCAGCAAAAGAAACCAATGGAATACTAATAAGTATTAGGGTTGATTTATTCAACTAAAGTTCTTCAATGCAGTGCCCCAGCATGGCCACAATCTAATGACTGAAGCAAGTAAAAGATAAAAAGATAAAAAAATATTTTTCCAATTTTAAATGTTAAAAACATTTCAGTTTTTTCTATCTCTGTTGTTCAAAAGAATTTTCTTCGTATTTACCGATATTCTCAAAAGTCTTCTTTACATACACATTTCAAAGACATTTGACATTTGTGAAGTTAACATTGGAGAGTAAGGGACATTTTTGATGAGGTACTGAGTCAATGAGGTTAACACTAAAGAACAGGGGACATTATCGATATGGTAATGAGTTGATGGGGTTAGAACTGTAGGATAGGAGAAACTGCAGATGCAGTGCTGAGTTATTGGTTTAATAATTTAGAAAAGGGAAATTGCTAATGAGATATTGATTTGGTTGGTCATTATAGTGGCAGTAGACCAAAACAGTTTATGAACCATTGGTAATCTAGTGTGTGTGTGTGTGTTTTGGTATTGAGCAAAAGTATGGGACCTAAATGTACTTCTGTATTGAGTGAGCGAGAAGTTTAGATATTGTACTTCTATATAGAGTGTGAGTATTGCTCTGTATAGAACAAGTGTGGAATTAATGAGGACTAAAGCAGAAGTGAGAGTAGCTCAGGGTTTTGGACTGTAGAAATGGATGAGTGTAGAGTTGAAGTGCTGTATCATTATTATTATTATTATTATTATTATTATTATTATTATTATTATTATTATTATTATTATTATTATATATAGTGTGTTTGAGTGTGTGTGTGTGTGTGTAAATATAGAGGAGAGTTGCTGTATAGAGCAGTGCTTCTCAACCATTTTTAACGAAAGGAAACAAATGACCAAATCCAACAAGGACATTCCAAAAAATGTGTGTCTACTGTTTCCATGCTAGCATGGGTTAGACAGGTTGTCAAAGACTGAGTCAATTTTTATTCAGTTACTGCTTACAAGATGGATTAGCAATCATGCCTTGCTCATATGTTCCCTTTTATCCTGCCAACTAGTTTACAAAGTATATTGTGTGCATTTTATCATAGCACTACAGAAGTTGTCTTGTCTCTATCAAAACTGAAGCAGCCTTTCTACCTTATATTGTCTCCATCTATTTGGTCATCTCTAAGGAGGAAGGACTGGCTCCTGTACACAGAAGAGAATAATAATAAAGGTAATTCAGAACAAGAGAGTGATAAAGAGGAAATTAATGGAAGAGAACATAACTAGTAGAAGTAAGAGAGTGATAATGAAAGATAGCAGAAGAAAGAGAAAAGGGGACAGCCTGAGAGGCAAAGTGAAAGAGAGGATGGTGATTGTTGGTAAGGAGGTTCAATCGAAAAAGTACAAGTAATGTAATGGGGAAATTGATCACATTTTTATTGATATCCATCAATTTCTTACCATTTCCAATGTAACTATTTGTTATGTCTGTCTGTCTGTCTGTCTGTCTGTCTGTCTGTCTGTCTGTCTGTCT
>NC_068984.1:99438864-99449698 GCF_001194135.2 Octopus bimaculoides | reverse complement strand
TCTCTCTCTCTCTCTCTTTCTCTCTCTCTTTTCTGTCATTATTATTCTTTTATACTTCAAGTGGTAACCTTTTTCCTTTCTCACCTGTGTTCAGCTTCTAAAATTGCTCTCAATTGCTTTCTCTTCTATTTTATTTTATGAGATACAAAACAAACTCATAAGAGCTGATGCCACAATAAAATGCAGCCAGCACAAAGTAGTTGAAAACTGAATGGAGATGATATAGGGTCAAGAAGAACTTCGATCTTGTCTTGTCAAGAACATGGCAATTTTTTCAATGCTAGTACCATAAGATGTGCCCTGTACACTCTGTAAATTGGCTAGTGTGAAGAAGGGTACCCAGCTGTAGAAACCATGCCAAAGTAAAACATTTGAGATATACACCCCCACACCTGCAACTGATACCAGCAGAGAAAGCAGACAAAATGCTACTACTGCTGATGATAATGCCATACAATGGAAAGTGAGGAAATATGAAACAGAAATCAAAAGATTAATTGAAATAGAAAATCATATGAAAAATATGTCAAACATACTAACATCAAGAAACATTGATATTGAAATCAGGAAAATATTAAAATGTTGTTTGACCTACTGTTACTATATGGAACTGAAACACAGACATTAACTAAAGTATTACCAAATGGATTAGAAGTCTTTGAAATGTTAACATAAAGAAGACTTTTGAAAATTTCATCATAATATCAGCAAAAAGTAAGAGAATTCTTTTAAACAGCAAAGAGAGAAAACTAAAATATTTTGGACACTTAATTAGAAGGAAATACTTTCAAAGTCTGTTAATAGAAGGCAAAATGTATGGAAAGAGAGGAAGAGAAAACCAACAATTGTGTGAATGAATAATATCAAGAAGAGGACAAACTTAAAACAGTGAATATATTAGCAACAATTCAAGACTGAAATGGTGAGCTAAAGTATTGAGCCTGCTGAGAGCAGATGATGACAATGGTGATCCTGATATATAGACTTAGAATAATTTCCAACATTAATATAAGATCATAAATTTTAAAGGAGAGTACAACTGATGAAATCGAACCCAGTAAATTGCCAGTGTAGACTTTATTGATTCAAGTTCAATAATTTTATGAACTTGACAAGGTCACTTACGTCTGCTTGTTCTCAGATCCATGTTGCTGTTTCATCATTCTTCCATGTTATTCCAAACAAATTGTGTCCAAGAACACATTAAGTAGTTCTTAGCTTGTTTGTTAGATTTCCCATTGAGTCCCATATTTCTGTACAATAAAGAAATTGTTGGGATGGCAGATTTGTGGGAAAACTTGTCTTTAAAAGGCTTTAGGGCATTTTGCTTTTAAAAATGGAACTTAAGCACCACCATTTTAAGGTAATTTGGCATTTTATTGCTTTACCTGGTTGTGTGGTTATAAGTTGGCTAAGATAGAAGTAGCTGTTTATTATTTGAAGGCATGTTTTTTTAATTTTGATGCTAAGAGTTTCATCTACCAGTTTGTTGAACTAATAAATGAACTTTCAGAACAGAGAGACTTCAATGTTTACTGTCTAGTTAATTTGTTTAGTTATGGATATTTTGGTTGGATGAAGATATTTAGATAGCTTGGTTTTCAATACACATGTCCTACATGTCATATAAGTAGTTTCTCTTTGTTATTGTTGTTGTTGTTGCTACTGCTTCTGTTGTTATTTTTCCTATTACTGCACCTCATTTGTTTCATGTCAATATTTAACAAAGACTTGTGAAATCCTTGTTCCTCTCTTAACCAAGGTCATCTTGACAACAATGCCTCAGGCATGGACTCAAATGTTTGGTAATGCAATCAACAGAAATCAGATTAAACTTGTTGAGTTGAAGTTCAAAGGCTTGACCAATTAGATATCTGTAATTACAATCAAGTGAAATATAATTGCAGTTGGTGGCTGTAATCCTCTTTACTGGTTTTTATACTCTTAATTCTAAGGTACCTTGGCAGATTAAATAGTGAAGCAATATGAAAGACTTACTAAAGAGTGTTGCATGCATACTTAAGTTTGTATGTGTTTACATGTGTGTGCATGCATGCTGTGTGTACATGTGTGTGCTTGTGTGTGTATGCATGTGTGTACATGCATACGTGTTTGTATGTATGTGTATGCACATGTACAAGTGCGTATACAGCCTGAAGGGCTGACGCATGACTGAAGATTATTATTTATTAAAAATCAAAAGAGGATTTCAGGTAAATCTATATTTATATTTATGAAAATATAGGAAGATTCTTCATCATTAATGGATTTTAACATTTATATTTCCAGCATTGATATTGTCATTCTTTGATAGAGAAGTTATGATCTGCAACCAGTTAATTGCAACTATCCTAACACTCTTCATTTATTATTATCATCAATGACCAGAACAGAATAAACTGAACTGAACTGATGACAACAGTAATTTTTCTCATTTGCAAATCTTCCTCTATCACTTGTATAATTACACACACATGCACACACATACACACGTGTATGCATACACACACATTTCTGGGGCACTACTTTCAAAGGTTTTAGTCGGTATTTGGCTGGTATTTATGCATGTATATCTATGCTTTTCAACTTCCACCACTACTTGACAACCAATATTGATCTATTTACATCACTCTAGCATTAGGGATTTAGCAAAAGAATCCACTAGAATAAGTGCTAAGCTTAAAAAATAAGTACTGTGGTAGATTTGTTTGGACTAAACTCTAGCATGCATGCATGCATGCATGCATATATATATATATATATATATATATATATATATATATATATATATATAAATAAAGATAAGATCGATATTTAAAAATATCGATTTTATCAAGTGACCAGCATGGGAATAAAAACCATCAAAGGTAGCAATTATTTAAAATTGTAATTTAGGGTATCTAAGAGATACCGCCATGCTGAAAATAGCACCCAAATCTTGACTCTAAACCACAATAAATGTTCATATAGCACCAGGGGCGAAGATGAAGAAAAGTAAACTAGCAATTTTTGCTACTTTACTTTTCTTCATCTTCGCCCCTGGTGCTATATGAACATTTATTGTGGTTTAGAGTCAAGATTTGGCTGCTATTTTCAGCATTGCGGTATCTCTTAGATACCCTAAATTATAATTTTATATATATATATATACACACATACAAAGGTGCAGGAATGGATGTAAGTAGCTTGCTTACAAACCACATGGTTCTGGGTTCAGTCCCATTGTATGGCACTTTGGGCAAGTGACATTGGGCAACACTGGCAATGACCATGCTCGAATGTTGTTTTTCACATGCCAACAGCATATGTGCCAGTAAGGCAAAACTGGCAATGATCACGCTTGAAGGGTGCTTTTTATGTGCCACCGGCATGGGAGTCAATCAACAGCCCTGGAAACAATCACGCTCGGATGGTGCTTTTAATGTTCCACTGGCACAAGTGCCAATCAGGCGGTGCTGTCATCAGCCACGTCAGCAATTTTGATTTTGATTTGACTTGTCTCAACAGGTCTTCACAAGCAAAGTTTATTGTCCAATAAATGATGGGTACTCATAAGTGGGCTGGTTACACCCACTGGCATAGGCCACGTACTATGGTCTTACTTGGCTTGTCGGGTCTTCTCAAACTCAGCATATCTCCAAAGGTCTCGGCCACTAGTCATTGCCTCAGTAAGGTCCAATGTTCGAAGGTTGTGCTTCACCACCTCATCCCAGGTCTTCCTGGGTCTACCTTTTCCACAGGTTCCCTCAACTGCTAGGGTGTGACACTTTTGCACACAGCTGTCCTCATTCATTTGCAACACATGACCATACCAGTGCAGTCGTCTCTCTTGCACACCACATCTGATGCTTCTTAAATCTAACTTTTCTCTCAGGGCGCTTACACTCTGTCACATATGCACACTGACATTACACATCCAGCAGAAAATACTGGCTTCATTCCTTGCAAGCTTACGCATGTCCTCAGCAGTCATGGCCCATGTTTCACTGCCATGCAGCATGGCTGTTCATACACATGCATCATACAATCTACCTTTTACTCTGAGTGAAAGGCCCTTTGTCACCAGCAGAGATAGGAGCTCTCTGAACTTTGCCCAGGCTATACTTATTCTAGCAGCCACACTTTCAGAGCATCCACCCCAACTACTGTCTTGGTCCCTTGGGTAACAGAAGCTATCAACTACTTGTAGTTTTTCTCCCTGGAATGTGACAGAAGCTGTTCTCTGCACATTTTCAGTGTTTATAGCACCTGAGAATTTGCCACATACAAAAACTATCTTCTAATTTAGCCTTCCTTTGATAACGTTGCATCTCTTATGAGTCCATAGCTTACACTGGGTACATCTTATGGCGTTTCTACCTACGCCTTTCCTACAGATCGAGCAGGGCTATCTACCCGAAGGGATTTGTGGTTTGTCTGCCTTCCTACTTATTACGACTTTGGTTTTAGCTAGGTTGACTCTAAGGCATTTCGATTCTAGTCCTTGCTTCCACACCTGAAACTTTTTCCCTAGTCCTGATAGTGACTCAGCAATTAGAGCAAGGTCATCAGCATAGAGGAGCGCCCAGGGAGATTCAGTCATGAATTCCTCTGTTATTGCCTGGAGGACTATGATGAATAAGAGGAAGCTGAGGAATGATCCTTGGTAGACCCCTACCCCTACCCAGAATTCTTCACTGTACTCATGGCCAATCCTCACCTTACTGACAGCATCCCTTTACATGGCTAGCACAGCTCTCACTAACCACTCATCTATCCCTAGTTTCCTCATTGACCACCAGATAAGGGATCAGGAGACACTGTCGAAGGCTTTCTCCAAGCCAACAAAGACCAAGCACAGAGGTTTATCTTTGGCTAGATATTTCTCCTGCAGCTGTCTTACCAGAAATATAGCACCAGTGGTGCTTTTCCCTGGCACAAATCCAAACTGCATCTCATCTAAACTGAGTCTCTCCCTAATTAGTTGGGCAACGACCCTCTCTGTGACCTCCATTACCTGATCCAACAACTTGATACCTCGTGTGTGAGTTGTCTAAAAGATCATAAGTCAGGAAAAAGAGGCACTCATATATCTGTCAAAGTTTACCTATTTCTCCATAGATTGAAAATAAGGACCATTTAGAGCAGCTGTGTCAATGATTCTGGTTTCATACTAAAGCAGTCGTCAAAGCTCAAGTTACTGAATATGTCCTCAAATACCTCTCACACCTTGTATAGTTCAAGATACACAATGTCTGATGTCTTAAAAAAAACAAAAACAAAAAAAAAGATATGGTAACAGCTGGTTTAGCTTGATTAATCATGAGTCTTATTATTCAGAGTTCACGTGGGCTTAACCACCACCAGTACTAACACCACCACCACCTCCTGCAACAACAATAACTACAGCTACTGTTGCTGCATGTGTGTGCCGATTGCCATACAATATCACTGTTCTGATTTATACCTGATAATCTAAAGTTTATATAAACAGAGATCTTTGTGTTGTGTGTCGACATATGAGCTGATCTATCAATTTGAAATAAATAGTTATACTGGGACATTACAGAAACTAAAATTTTCATATAGTGATAGGGTTATAGTGGAACATTAACATTCACTAAATACCTAGTAATATTCTTTTGGTTGTTTAAAATGCCAATAGGAATACCTTGGTAGATGACTGAGACCATCCTTTTTGGCACGTCATTCACATCCTTACACACAACAAAACTTCAGTAGTTCATGTCTCCTAAATGGTTTACCTGTAACTGTGCTACAGCTGTTCAGGCAGAAAACAAGGCTTACAATACTGGGAGAATCTTATCCACTCTTCAAAACTGTGAAGCATTCACACAGCAGTGCAACTTTTATTCAACCTTTGGTGCACAAAAGGATGCCTTTTGTGCATAACATGGCCCTCAAGCATTCCCAACTTCCAAACTACAGCTGGATCTTTTGGTCCCTAACCACAAAATCTTCACCAAATTTGTAGAATCCTCTTTCCCTCCTCTTCTAAACAATACTGGTCCCATAAACCATGCCCCTGTGGAGAAAGCCTCCATCTTCACTGTCCACTTTGCATACAACTCCACACTACACATCCTTAGACAATCTCCTTCAAATCTACCCTATTCCACTCCAATAGGCTGCCCACTCTGCATGCATGCATACATACATACATACCAAGTGCAGAAATATCTCCAATTGCTTCAAATAAACAGAGACATCAGCTGACAATATCCCTTCCCTTGCACTCAAGATTTGCACCCCCAACCTTACTCTTTCACTTAATTCTACTTTTCAGTCCCTCACTCTCTATTGGAATATACCTTGACACACCTCTGTGCATCTCTTTCAAAAGAATGGTAACTTCTCTGATCTCGCCAACAATCGTACTCTTTCAGTCAACTCTGACATTTCTAAGGTTATGGAGACATTTATTAGCAATGACATTCTCCAACACTTTGCCTCTTTCATGCTCTCTCTCTTTACCTCTCTCTCCCCTCAGTGACCACCAGGCTTCTACAGAGTCAGATCCACAGGCAACCTGTTCTCTCATATTACTCACAAGTGGGATCTCACTTCAAATAAGATTAGTTAAAGCAATGTTGTTGATTTTCAAAGTGATATTTGCATGTCAGATGTTGTTTGGAATATAAATCTCCTACCAAACTTCTGTCCTATGAGCTCTACCCACATAAACATCTCTTGGATTGGTAGTTTCCAATCTGATTGCACCATTGTGACATGTGTTGATGGAACTCCTTTTACCCAATTCTGAATCAGTTTTAGTATTTCAGTGTTTGGCTTTGTCCCCTACTCTCTTCCTTCAACTTACCATCGCATCAAACAATGTCAACTGTTATGTAGACAACACAACCCCTCATTTTCCCCTAACTTTCCTCAAACATGCATCATCCTGATGTAGCCTACATCGGGATGATACCAAGCCTGCATCGATTACATAAATGAAGGCTTCTAGAGAATCCTTCAGAGGGGCCATAACAATCTTGTCTTTTTTAACAACAAAAAAGCTCAAGTACTACTCATGACAAGAAACACTTGTGCATCACCATCCATTGAATATGAACAGCACTCAGTCAGAGCCCTCATAGTTACTCCAAAAGCAGGGCCTCATGCATATTACTGAGGATCTCTCTTGGTGAAAGCACATCTTTAGCATAGGTAGCACAGAATCTCAAAGACTGATTCTTCTCTTCAGAGCCAGAAGATGTTTCAGCTTAACAGCAGTTGATATTCTACAAGTTGATGGTAAAACAATCAATAATGATAAAATGATGGTAAGTCCTGCAATTTCTCAAACGAAGGTTCACGATAATAGATAATCATATTTTCTTTTATAGAAATCAATATATAAAATACTTGAAGCATGTACAGATTAATACATAGTCAAAGTTTGCTGGAATTCATAGTTCATGACAAAATATTCCCAACCAACAGCAAAACTGTGGAGGAGGTGTTGGTAGAATGACCTTTGAAGATCAAAGTCCTCATATGCTGGTGAGATTGATGTGGCCAATGACTTGCCAGAAGATCTGCTTTAGGAGTAACATGAATGTTGGGACCAGCAGATGTTTGATCTAGGTACTAGCATGATGGTGAACTCTCCTAAAGATCAAGGATCTGGGTGGTAGTGTTGGTAATAAGGGTGTCACACCTACTTCCAACCCATGACCACAATATTGGTGTGGCAGTTTTAGTAAGAACTCTGTTTAATCCCATCTAAGTGATATATCTATGGTGGTGTGTTGATGTTGTTGATCAGTTTTTGATTGGCTTTTATTACCTGCGTTATAGATCTGTTGCTGATGAACTTACCACTAATAACAGCATCAACAAGAGCACCAACATGAACATCAAAGACAATGGACCAAAGTGAGCAACTAAATGACAGTTCAATCTTCAAGAAATGGAAACCAAATACCCAAATCACACTGTTGTCTTACAAAGAAGGCAGGATACATTGAATAATGTAATTCTAGATGTGCTATTTCTGAAAACAGGATGTAGTGGTCATGGTTGGAAAGCCTTTGAACATAGGTGCAAACAATTAACTGACAAAACAGCATATCAATGCAAAACCTTCTATATAGTGTCTTGATTTCCTACAAACACCACCCAAATCTCCCACATATCATGCACCAAAGCATCTTAAATAGGAGAAACACACAATATAATGTCATTCTAGAAACAGTGTATAAGAGTTGAGAAGGTCATGTCTGGAATGTCGTTCATCATAGGATCACCTGAGTGTAAACAATGACAACCAATACCATCATCCCCATCTCCAAGCCCTCAAACGTGCATGAAGTTTGGACAACACAAAGGTGAGTGAAACAAGCAGATTGAAAGCTTGTGTTTATTGCTAAATTACATAAACACAGCCACTGCAATGCTAAAAGTATTCACCACATAATAACTACAAAAACCAAAACCAAAAATAAAGAAATGAAAAAAACAAAACAAAAACGTTTTAATGAAATTAGCCAGTTGGAAATAGAAATGAGGAAATAATCATGCTTTAATAGGATTTCAGATCTATTGTCTTCGGTAAAAGAATGAAATTCTATACCAAAATGTTACCATAACAAATTCTATTGTGCTACTCATTATGAAAACATTACTACAGTTCTGTGAGGAATTTATAAAGTCCTCTATCACACTTTGTAGTAATTGTCTGCATACTGAAAGTTCAAGCTAAAGCAGATAACATTTATGGAGATTCTGGCTTGTCAAAAATTCTTTTTTTTTTTTTTTTTTTTTTTTTTTTACACAGCTGGTTAAGTCAACAGGGAATGGTTATAATTGATGAAAGAATTGGTTTATATTGGTGCTAAGCTTATCCATAGAACTGTGATACAATAGCTGTTGTTGTTTGGTCTACATTACCCTTGATCTACAAACTTATTCCAGCTATGACCATCCTGCCTTTTTTTCTAGGTATTTATTTATTTATTTATGTGTTTCAGCCAAGCGGCTGCGGTCATGCTGGTGCAAATGAACCCAAGACCATATCATTCAGTACAGTGTACTATTCAGGGGAATACAGTGTTCTTTGAAGAAAGATAATGGACAGAATCTTTGTAGTTTGGTTAATATTACATTTACATACACATACAAATGGGTATGTGTGTGTGTGTGGGGGGGTGTACATATACATAAATGATCATCCAGACTCCAAACAAAGCTCGTGTTGATCTGTGTTGGCAAGACTTATATTATGTAGTAAAACAGTACAATGAAAAGAGTACAGTGAACTTACTGTGGGGAGTGGAAAGTCCAACGTTTTGGACAATAGCCATTCTTCAGAAATTAAAGAGACATGACAGAGTTTTGCATTCCCAAGGACTCTGTCCAAAATGTGAATATATATATACATACACACACACTCATATATATACACACGCTCATAATATAATGTCTGTTTTTATGTCAAGTCATATGAATAAATATGTTAATATTAAACTGAGAGGAATACTTTTTTAGTTGAGTACATTTACAAGAAAAGGGGTGACAATGACTTTGAAGTTTCAGGCTGCAAGTCTTCAGATTGTAATGAAGACTAGCTGGCTGAAACAAAGTCACCACCACTCCTCTTCTTATAAATACTTAATATATATACATATATATGTATTTCACTTAGGCATTACAAGACTATTAACTTGGTGCAGAACTCAATAGACATATGCTTCAGGACAAAGTATTAGATGAGTATAGGATGGTAATAAGAAAATGAGATGACAAAGGAATTATCTTATGAACTTCACTAGCTTACAGTTGTTTCTGCTATAGGATGCAGTGAACTCGTTGTTGAGTACCTGAGTAACACCTTATAGCTTCATTGGAATCTCAAGTATGAAGTGCAATTTATTTGAGTAAAGAATTACGTATATATATATATATATATATATATATATATATATATAGGGAAAAACATTACCAATGAGAAAGCCAACACAGTGTATATCCAAAGTTTCTTATATGCACACATACACACACATATATATAGGCATAGGCATAGCTGCATGGTAAGATGTTTGCATCCCAACTATATGGTTTTAGGCTCAGTTCTACCATTTGAGTATGTGTCTTTTACTATAGTCCTGAGCCAACCAAAGCTTTATAAATAAATTTGTTAGATGGAAACTGAAAGAAGCTTGTAAGTGTGTGTGTATGTGTTGTGTGTCATTGTCTCCTTACCTTGACATCACATGATAGTTATAAGCAAATGTCATTACCATGCAAGTGGTATCCTTCATTTCCAGTTTTCCATGGTAACATGTCTGGTCATGGGGGAAATACTTCCTTACTTAGAGTAAGATGAAGGTTGGTGATAAGAAGGGCATACAGCCATAAAAAAATCCACCTCGAAAAATTCTGTCTGGCCCATGCAAGCATGGGAAGTGGATGTTATGATAATGATGATACATACACACACACATATTTAAACATTTTCTCTTTACTAGAAAATGTTTTCTCGCCCTTACATGCTTTTGTTATACATTGTTCTTGCTATCCCATGCACTCCATCAATATTTCTATTCTCATTCATTTGCATATACTCACTCACTCCTCACATGCACATTTAACAGTACCCACCTAAGAATGAAACGCACACATACCAACACCCGGACATCACTAAACAATGCCACTACACTTATACCTCTGTAAACAAACATCTCGCTTATTTCCATGCAAATATATTAATATTAAATAATTTCTATGTATACAAAACTCTGTCACTGTGAAAACTATCTTTAAAATAGCATGTCAGTACTAGTGCATGTGCTTGTGTGTGTGTGTGTGTGTGTGTGTGTGTGTGTGTGTGTGT
>NC_068984.1:99424711-99438786 GCF_001194135.2 Octopus bimaculoides | reverse complement strand
TTCAAAAGAAAGAGATGGCCTGATAGTACATACACCAATACATTTAAACTGTCCACGGCATTTACTGAAATTTAAGCATGAAAAATTCACACTTTAGCAAGAAAAGAAGAAATAAAATAATCACACAAACAAATGAAAGAATGACAGAAAGAAAAAAAAAAAAAAAGACAGGAATTCAAGCTTCAAGCATTACAATGTTTCTCAACTGAAGAATTTTCGTGTCAGGTGTCTTTCGTGATTTGAAAGCCCTATACAGACATCCAGACAAAAATCTACCAAAGTTGACTGACATCCTTCCTTGTCTGGAAGACCTATGCAACTGCCAAAAGAAGATTATTGTTGCTGAAGCTCAATCGATGTGAAGTTGTAGAATTTGTCTTTCAGTTCCATCTCAATTTTCTCTCTGTCATGTGTGTATGTGTATACATGTGTGTATATATGCATGTATATCATTAATTGATGTACGTTGGTGGAGGATATAGACATCAGCAAGGTGGGAAAAATAGCACTTTCTGAATGAAATCCCTCGTAATATTCACTCAATACCAAGTTTCACACACTCCCTTGTCACTCTCACTGTCAGAAATGCAGCGAAACCATGATTAGACCATCAGTACTGGTGTAAAATAAATGAAACACAAAAAAGACAAGTCCATGAAACAAGCTGTGGCACATGACAAAGAGATTGTAATCTTTCGCAAAGAAAGACACAATGTATTTTATTCTGTTGTGGAGTTAGCTGCTCTCTTTCTCTCTCTCTCTCTCTCTCTCTGTACATATGTGTATGCGTGTGTATATGAGTGTGTGTATAACTTACTATCTCTATCTTGAATCTCTCTCCCACAATTCTCCATTTCTTTCTACTCTCTCAACATTTGTCTTCATGTGGAAGTCGTATCACGTCACAGGTATCATAACCAAAAGTGAATAGTGATGGAAATAATATAGATATGTTACAGAAATACAAACATACACAGGTCTTTCACATGTGCAAACACAGTTGTTCTGCATTTCTACATAGATACATATCTCCTTCCAACGTACACACACACACACACACACACACACACACACACACACACACACACAAAGCTCTCACACGCTTCTGTTCAAAAACAAAATTTCTCATTTAATCTTCAACAATCTCCCTTTAACAGAAATGAAACCTTGACTTGTGAGTTTAACCATTTTCAGAAGACATGGAAATGCTGATAATCATTTCAGTCTTAGAATGATCCAAATTTTACAAAACCAATAATTAATCTAACACTTAAAGTGTAAATCTGGAATCTTCAGCTTCATTATCATAGCACTAAAAATTGTAGAACATTAAGAATAATAAATAATTAACACATCATTACTTAAATACTTTGCTTTTGGTTTTTAATCATTGATAATATCTCGCTTATTGTAATAACATAATTAATAGTGACAGAAGCAGTATTAATACCAAAATGTAATATTTATCCCAATTTGAAAGTGGATGTAGTGTAAGAACACAGAATACTGCATTAGTTACCCAGAGAGGACCTCTCATGTGCACATTATCACTCATATTTATAATGCTAGTGGGAGATAATCATGCACCATCACTGCCAGGAGTACCAGATTACATGATTTCAGCTCTCCTTGGCTTTGTCAATAGTAGACATCCAAAGCTAAGGCAGCAGCAATATGTATAGAATCTTCGTGTCAAATCAGGCACTGGTGTTGTGAATAGTGACATTTGTAATAACATTTACCTATTAGACTCAGCATTAACTTCAAATTATTATTGTTATTATTATTATTATTATTATTACCAAGGCAGCGAGCTGGCAGGATTATTAGAATGATGGGCAAAGGGCTTAGCAGTTAGTCCATCTTCACATTCTGGGTTCAAATTCTGCTGAGGCTGATTTTGCCTTTCATCCTTTCAGGGTTGAGAAAATAAGTATCAGCTGAACATTGGGGTCGATGTAATCAACTTACCCCTCACACCAAAATTGCTGGCCTTGTGCCTAAATTCAAAGCTATTATTATTGTAGTTGTTCTTGTTATTATTATTATTATTATTATCATCAAGGAGGTGAGCTGACAGACTTGTTAGCATCTGTCTTTATGTTTTGAATTCAAATTTTGCCGAGATTGACTTTGCCTTTCATCCTTTTGGGGTTGATAAAATAAGTACCTCTCAAGTACTGGGGTCAATATAATTGACTTATCCCCCTCCCCCAAATCCCAGGCCTTGTGCCTATAGTAGACTGGAGTCTGGTGCAACCCCTCAACTTACCAGCCCTGGTCAAACCATCCAACCCATGCCAGCATGAACAACAGATGTTAAATGATGATAATGATTACCAATCAAGTACAGGGGAAAATATTGTCTAACCCATTCCACTTAGAATTGCATACCTGCAAGGTTGACTTTGCCTTTCATCCTTTGGGGTCGATAAAATAAATTAAGTACCAATTGATCCCTGGGATTGACATAATTTACTTACACCCTCCCCTAAAGTTACTGACCTTGTGCCAGAATTGAAAATCATTATTATTGCTATTAATTATTGTTATTATATTTGGCAGAATATTACAGTACTAGCGGGACCTGTGAATATTTCATGGAATTAATGATAAACCTATTGGGTTATTTCTGGAAACTTTATCCAAAAAAACTGAATGTGTAGCTTGTGTTGTGTCTGTATGGAAAGATAGTCACTCATTTGCTACTCATTAAAATGTGAAAGAAATTGGAATACGATGATTATTTAATGCACTTTATATAAAGATTTTATATATTTTATGTACAATTTTATAGACTTAATACACAGCACTCATAAAATAAATATTCACTCTTATTTTTCAAATTTTCCCTTAAACCAAAAAATATCCCAAACATGTGATACAACCTTTAGTTAAATTGCATATATCTGTCATGTAAATAAGCATGAATATTTCATGGAATTGCACTTATGCACATGCATTAAGTGATAAGTGATATAAAAAAAAAACTTAGTTCAATAAATAAAAATACACTTTTCACTATCTAATCACCACCACCACCACCTCCATCTCGACCACCACCATTTCTCTCTCCCTTGCTTTAAACCTCACCATCAGAACATTACCCCTCTGCTAAAATTATATTTTTAACTCTCCTCCTCTACCTTTAACTTTTTAACCATGTAATAAATATTACATCAGGGACTCTTTTCTCTCCCTCTTTTTCTGTTTCTCCCTATTTCTGTCTCATTCTTCACCTTATCTTCTTTTTCTCTCACCTTTTTCTTTCTCCTCTCTTTCCCTTCAAATAATCACATGAAAGCATTACAATTACATTCCCTCTACCTCACGTCACGGATGCTTCTTGCTCCCACTTTTTGTCCCTCCCTGCTTTTCTTCCTCCCTCTTTTTCTCTCTCCCCCTTTTTCTCTAATCATGTGAAAGCGTTACCCACAGGCAAAGTAATGCAATGACAAGCTGAATTATTATAAGATTGAACAAACTACCTTGCAGCATTTTGCTCCATTCTAAGTTGAAATCCCACTGAAGTCAACTTTACCTTTCATTTCTCTATAACAAAATCTTTGTGTGTGTGTGTGTGTGTGTGTGTGTGTGTGTGTGTGTGTGTGTGTGTGTGTGTGTGTGTGTGTGTGTGTGTGTGTGTGTGTGTGTGTGTGTGTGTGAGCGTGTATGTATGTGTGTGTATATGTGTGTGTGCATGTGATTATCGTTTTTGTCAACCATATCACTAAACTCACTCTCAACAAAGAAAGGCCAATATTTTTTCATTCCAAAGTGCATGTATTTTGCTGCAAAATATTTTGGTAAGTCTTCTTTTTCTTTTACTGCTTAAATCCATGGAAACGCATTTTTCTTCAATATGGTTGTTTTCGTAGATGTTTCACATTGCCATTTAATGCATGCATGTAAACTAGATAAAAAAAAAAATTGTGTAACAAGTCTTTTTTATTATTGTATTTTTTATTTTTTGCCTAAATCTTGTATAGGCAGACTTTTGATAGTGTGGTACTCTGTGTATGAAATAAATTCTGCTATGCAGTTAAAACTTGTTAGAATCCACCCATGTTGTACAATATCAGAAGCACATCTGGAAAGGTGATTAAACAGTAAAAAGGAAATTACTACTGTTATTAATAATAATAATATTAGTTTCAAATTTTGGCAGAAAGACAGCACTTTCAGAGGTGGAGGACTAAGTTGATTACAATGCCCCCAGTATTCAGCTGGTACTTATATTGACCCCAAAAGGATGAAAGGCAAAGTCAATCTCAACAGAATTTGAACTCAGAATTTAAAGATGGATGAAATGCCACTAAACATTTTGGCTGGCATGTTAACAATTCTGTCAGCTTGTTGCCTTGACTACTACTAATAATATTAATAATTGTTTCTAACATAAGCACGAGGCCAGAAATTTTCAGGTAGAGAACAATCGATTATATCATCACCTGAACTTGAGAAGTACTTTATTATTTTCAGGGGCCTATGCTTGAAATATTTACAATACTAACACACATTTGGATTTCATCACATTTTCTGTTGATATAGGGCTGGAGTTTGACCACGGGAAGTGTCCATATTTAACAACTAAACATTGAAATACTGCTCTCTAAACTCAAAATCTTAACATCAGTAGTCTTTCTTTCTCTCTCTCTTGTTCCACAAAAGAAGTGCTACAAACATGTAGGTATTGATGAAAATATATGGATACAAAGGTATGAACAAAAATAGAGTAAACATAGAAATTACAGCAGACTGAAAAATATGTGGAAGCCAGAGTGTTTCTCTTACATGATAATCTCCCACAATGCATTTGCAGTGCCCATAACGGATACCAACATTTTAGATACCCAACTAATCTACAGAGAAAATCCTCTCCAAAGAGATTAAACCCATAAGATTCTAACATCAACAGCAAATTTCACTAAAACAGCGATATCGACAGACACTGTCTTCGAAGAAAAGAGAGTGCTTTTGAGTGTCATGTGATATCACTTAGACTGTACCTGCTGAACAATAGCGGCAAAAGTAACTACATCAACCAAGTTGTCAAAAATGAAGTGTATAACATGCTGTGGGCTGGGGGTGGACACATGGAGACACATTCACTTCCTAATAATCTCCCATATGAATCCAGAATTGCTTGGCTAGCATACCACATGAAAGACCTGAAAGTGAAACCCTCTGCATATCACTAAAAGATTATATATGGATATATGACCATTATTATTATTATTATTATTATTATTATTATTATTAAGGTGGTGAACTGGAAGAATTGTTAGTACACTGGGCAAAATGCTTAGTGGTATTTCATCTGTTGTTGCATTCTGAGTTCAAATTCCACCAAGGTTGACTTTGCCTTTCATCCTTTCGGGGTCAGTAGAATTAGTACCAGTTACACACTGGGGTCAATGTAATCGACTTAATCCCTTCCCTAAATTTGAGGCCTTGTGGTCCAGTAGAAAGGATTATTATTATTATTATTATTATTATTATTATTATTATTATTATTATTATTAAGGCAGTGAGCTGGCAGAATCGTTAGAATGCTGGGTGAAATGCTTAGCAGTATTTCATCTGTCACAACGTTCTGAGTTCAAATTCCACCGAGGTCAACTTTGCCTTTCATCCTTTCAGATATATGTTTCATCCTCTTGGGTGTATGTTTGGAAGGCTCTCCTGCAGGTTGGTCACTAATGGTCTGCTGAGACTGCAGATGAGGAGTTGGCTCTGGACTTGTGCAGTTCACGTTTTCTTTGTGGCCTTGCAATCCTATTCTGTTTGTAGGAGGTGGTGCCTCTAGCAGGGCAGGCTTGCACTTGCATTTCCCACATGTCAGGGTTGATCTCAAAGTTCTTCCATAAGGATTTGAGTGCATCCTTGAAGCACATTTTCTGTTCACCTTGTGTGTGCTTACCTTCCACCAGTTCATTCTTGGGGAGCCATGTAAGAGAGGAAAGACATTAGGCTGGCCACCAAGTTGAAGGTATACCAAGCAGCTGTTCTGCCTACACTACTGTTCATGTACGAGACTTGGATGGTTTATGACCACCACACCTAGAAGCTAAACCATTTCCATATGAACTGCATAAGAAAGTTGAAAATCACCTGGCAAGATAAGGTCCCAGACATAGACGTCCTCTCAAGATCTGATCTGCCAAGCATTTACACACTGATCAGGAGAGTGCAGGTCAGTGAGGCAGGCCACTTCGTTTGAATATGAGTGGTGAAGTTGAAGAGGATGATAACAGTAGCATGAAATGTAGCCAATCTTGAACTTGTGGCTATTACATCACATCACATCACATTTTAAAGGTTATGGATTTATAATCCAAGTGAAGAAGTTGGCTGTAGAACATCAGCTGAACAAGCAGAATGGTGTAGCCCTCAAACTCCAAAGATGCTACCACAAATGGTGATTGTCACTCATCTATGGAGGACATAACACACATAATCAGCAGCTGCCCAAAAAATGCTACTGATGTATTAGCAACATGATGTTTTTGTTAAAGCAATATGAAATACCACTCACAGAAGAAGAAAAAAACTACCTTGGTATAAATATAAACAGACCTTTGCAATTGAATACGCACATTCATGTAAATGCAAGAAATACTGGTGGAACATTTCCATCAAAACTTGTACCAAGTGCAAATATAACATGTCTGATATTTCTTCAGAAGTTGCCGCACTTGGAAGATTGCATCCATGGTATGTTTTTTAAGAGCAAAGCCAAAAGCATCACATCTAGTCCTACTCTGTCATGAATCAATTGTACTCTCTCAGTGATTTTCATAACCTGATCCAGTAATTTGATCCCTCTATAGTTGTTTCTCTCTAAGGTATCTCCTTTGCTTTGGTAGCAGTTAATGATACTGCTATGCCAGGCATTGGGTATGACTCCTTCCTATACACTGAACTACAAAAGAAACGCAATTTTTTCAAATGTCATTTTTATATGAAAATCTATTTCAGAGATGTAAGTGTAAGTATTCAAAGACATGCTGGTTTATGGTTGAGACTCAAATTGCAGGTAACCTTTCAACTTACCCTGAAATGAGATGCCAAAATGTAGCTGTGCTGAATGCTGTGGGTGACAATTGCAAACAATTGTTATGCAAACCGAGATGGATATGCATCTCATGGAGGTTATGGGTATAAAAATCAACTTGAACCACATTCCTGGCATTCATAATTTGGATGCATCAGGTATGACCTGATTGTCAGCAGTGCAGAGAGAAGCTATCAGCTGATTGCAAGCAGAGCAGCATGCCCTGGTTGTTGCAAAAGCTTACAATGTCCATGTCAGCACCATCTATCACCTGCAACAGTGATACAACACCAACAGCACTGCAGACCGTACCCTCAGGTGACCACGCCCAGGCAGGACCACTTCATCCACCTGCAACACCTCCGTGATTGCTTCAGACCAGCCAGCGTGACAGCTTGTGAGACCATTGGCACTGGACAGTGACCCATCAGTGACAACATAGTATGATGTCGACTGGCCGCCAACAACCTGCGCTGCCATCGTCCTGCTTGAGGGCCTGTCCTCACCTCCCACCACTGTCAGGCATGACTACAGTGGGCTACACAGCACCAACATTGGTGGCATCAACAATGGAGGTCAATAGTCTTCTCTGACGAGAGCCAGTACTGTGTTTCCATCTCGGATGGCAGAGTGAGAGTGTGACATAGGAGAGGTGAACGCTACAGAGATGTATGTGTCATGGAGAGAGACACGTGGGGTGGTCAAAGCATCATGGTTTGGAGTGATATAGGCCTGAATCAGAGAATTGGGCCTCATTTGTTCCAAAATGTTGGTGCAGGCAGAAGGAATGGCATCATAGCACAGCGCTACATTGACCAGATCCTAAGACCTCAAATTGTGCCCTTTTTCATGCGTCACTATAGTCACATGTTCCAGCAGGACAATGCTCCCTCCCACATGGCCAGGGTCACCATGGACTTCCTGCATCAGCAGAACATCAGAACCATGCTGTGGCCAGCTCTCAGCCTGGATTTGAGCCCAATTGAACACCCGTGGGATGAAATCCAGAGACAGCTGAACCAGGTGGTCCCAGGGCTGACAACTCATGTGGAACTGGAGCCAGCTTTCCTCAGAGTGTGAGCACAGGTGCCAATGGTTTTTGTGAACTGCTTAATGCATTCCATCACCCAGGGAGGGCATACATGGTATTCAACATGTCATGCCCTACAATCTCGATGTGCTGGATCTGTCCACTACCAGAACACATGACAACGAACCATAGACTGTAGAAAAAGTGCATCCAAGAAATTGACTTTCTCAGATTAATCAAAATTTATCTCTGACAATGAAATTAAAGCATATTTCACAGTCACACACGACATGCATTTCTCTTGTGGTTCAGTGTATAACTTAATCGACTGTCAGTGTGGTAATCATGTACCCTACTTCACTGAAACTTTTGAGCATCTCCACAACTATTCCTGATGAACCTGCAGCTTTCCTTCTTTTCATGTTCTCAATTGCTTTATCTGCCATGTGTACCATGGTACAATGTCAGCTGTGGCTCAAGGAGGTCAGATGCACTAGAATACATATTTTCTGCTCTTTGATCCAAAAAAAGGGGATGACCAGGTTGCCAAAATGAATTTTCTATTACAAGGGAAGCAACAAAATATTTTGCCTTTTGAACTATATTTTCACGTGCAGCATTAAAGAGGCTTTGCATTTCTGGCCAGCATGTCAGAAGAGGCATTGACATGTGAATTAGTGAGTGTGAAAGAGTTGTGGTTATATGCCATAACCAAGAACATACTGCTCAACACTATGAGAGAATATACATATGTATAACACACACTAACATAGACACATATTTATTTATCTGCATGTATATGTGTGTATGTATGTATACATACATATATATATATATATATATATATAGTTCAAATTTAGAGAAAAACAAAGATGAAGACAAGTGTAGGAACAACAAAAAAGTGTATTAATTTGACACTCGGGAAAAATGGAAAAGTTTTTTACGTTTCGAGCCTGAACTCTTCGACAGAAAAGAATAAGGGGAAATAAATAGAGAGTGAATGAAAAAAACATGTTGAGTTCAGTTGTCCAATATGTGTGTGTGTGTGTGTGTGTGTGTGTGTGTGTGTGTGTGTATCTCCATTCCCCTTATTATTAACATATATATATATAAAATATATATATATATATATATATATAATGTTAATAATAAGGAGAATGGAGATTTGCACATTGATAATTTATTTTACAGTAAAACACAGCATATTACCATGACCTACATGTGTTTCCACTGCACCAACTGTACACCAACGCAGATGCAAACTTGCAATATTGTCAGTGCAGTTTCATCAGGGTCTGTACATCAGGTCCACTTTGAATTAAACTCTGCTCAGAGACCAAACACAGTATACACCTGGATAATATCTCCCTGCAAACTTACTTTATATATATATATATATATATATCTCAGCTTGCGAAGACTTGTTGGGGCAAGCAAAAGCGAAATCGTGATGGCACCTGTGCCCAGTGTCGCCTTTCTGGCACTTGTGCCTGTGACATGTGTAAGGACTTTCGAGCGAGATCGATGCCAGTGCCCCTGGACTGGCTCTTGTGCGGGTGGCACATAAAATACACCATTTTGAGCATGGCCATTGCCAGTACCGCCTGACTGGCCTTCGTGCCGGTGGCACGTTAAAGCACCCAATACTCTCTCTGAGTGCTTGGCGTTAGGAAGGGCATCCAGCTGTAGAAACTCTGCCAAATCAGATTGGAGCCTGGTGTAGCCATCTGATTTCACCAGTCCTCAGTCAAATCGTCCAACCCATTCTAGCATGGAAAGCGGACGTTAAACGACGATGACGATGATGATGATGATGATATATATACACATATACACATACTTATATCTCTACACTTATCTATATCTATCTATCTATATATACACACACACACACACACACACACACACACACACACACACACACACACACACACATATATATATATATATATATATATATAAATACACACATATATACATGTGTGTATATACACACACATACATACACACATTCAAGGATATAGTTGAAAATACTTGCTCAAGGTACCATGCAGAGATCGAAGTCAGTATCACGTGGTTGTGAAGTGAAATTCTTAACCTCATACCCATGCCCTTACCTGTGTTAATTATATCAAACCACCGAAAAGCTAATTAAAAACAAATGTACCATGAAGTAAAAGCACATATTAGATAATGACTGCTAATATTTTCATGTTTCTATAACATATTTCATTATTTTCACATTATAAGCATAATATACTTTTATGCTCTATTGCTATCTATTTCACATTTTCTGCATGCTATTCAGGCATTTAAACATATGTAATTAATTTTTTAAAGTAATTCACTGCATTAACTTATATCAATGTTTATAATGTATAGAATATACTAATGACATCTTACATTGTTAGCTGCAAATATTTGGTACTTCCCATTTCAGAAGTTGGCGTTTAGCACTCTTGGGGAATCTAATGATTTTTAAAGTCATTTTGTTCTTCCTTTTTTTTTTTTTTCTTTTTTGATGCAATAATATAAGCAAGTTCAAAAATAACAAACAAAAAAAGATAGTTTTTTAAAAAAATTAGATAATAAACCACACATATGCACAAAAAAAAAAGTTATCAAAAGATGAACAATTAAAAAATATAAACAAAGATAAAAATAAAAATAATTTTAAAATATTACAAAATCATTAATTTATTCCGATGGGATAAAAAAAAAACTTGAAGTTGTTAATTGCTATTATATATTAACCATGACGAGACTAAGAATATAAAATTGTTCCGTTTTGAAAGTCATAATCAATAAATTGCAAAACTGGTCATTAAAAATAATTTTATTTAGAGTTTATTTTAAAACTTTTATTTTAAAATCTGATTCAACATAGAAATAATATAGGAAGACAAAACTGCTGATGTTTAAGTTTTCAAAAGTGTAAAAAAAAATTTGTGGTGTGTATGTGTGTGTGTAGAAAAATTTTTAAGACTGTTGAAGGGAGATGAATATTTAATGAGGTATTACTGGAAAAAATAAAGTAAACCTGCCACTTATTGTTAGCTTTAAATACTTAGACCCACACATCCATATAGACACACATTATTCCTAGCAGAGAGGGAATGCTGCAGTCATGTGTGTGTGTGTGTGTGTGTGTGCATGCGTAGAATCACATACACATACACACAACTTTCTACAGAGATCTAAATATTTAAAAATACATACAGATGAATATATACACACCTTCATGATAAATACAAATGCGCACTCACACACACATACAGGATGATGGGCCTTGTAATGACTTCAACAATAAGTGCACCGCATCAACTAAACTACCTACCCATTTATGCCTACCCAGTGTAAATAGATGAATATACCACACAAGAACAACAATACAGTTCTTATCATTTTCAGGGAGCATCAGCATGGCTCTATACATAATAAAATTAAAGACACACTCATAGCTTCAGTGTGTCATAGCGTTAGATATTGTGTCTGACTCTTTCATACATAGATCATCATCATCATCATCATCATCTTTTAAGGTCAGTTCTCCATTCTATATGAGTTGGATGGTTTGCCAACAGTTAGACAGCTGGAAAGCTGCCTGGGCTCCATTTGTCTGTTTTGACATGGTTTCTACAAGTAGATACCCTCTCTAATGCAAACCACAAGGCACCGGTACAGGTACTTTTATGTGACACCAACACTGGAGCTTTTCTGTGGCACATTAGTTCTCATTAATCATGTTTATATAAACTAACAGGACCTGTGGAATTTCCATGAACCAATTAATAGAATGTTGAGTAAATAATAAACTTTTTCTACATATATGTAAGTATGAAATTAATGCATTGAAGAAAGGAGTAATTAAAATCTCTACATACATAATAAAATGAGATACTTAGGCAGCAAATACTAAAATTGCGTATATTTGAACTGTTCTATTTACAAATACATAAAGTTTAGCTATTAATTCTACCCTTTTTTAACATACAATACTCATAACTTGGGAAAATAAACAACACAGAGATACTTGGTAGTGTTCACCATGTGTGCAAAGATTGCCAATGCCAATCTGTCCGTGGTACACCCACTCGCAACATAGAGCCATGCCAGTTTCCTCCGATATGAATACTGAAAACAATACAAAACTATATAATACATGCCACATATAAATAGTTTCCTCTTTTGAAAGCTATTCATTTAATATATATATACCTAATGCAATCAAGGGTCTCCAAAATTTCTGAAAACACTCCACTCCTTCAAGTCAGTACCTCTCGGCAGACAATGTTCTTAGTAACAGTTCACCCTCTTCTCCTTCCTTGTCTGTCTGTCTTCATCACTTTAACCCTTACATCTGAGAGTTTGAAAGCTCTAGAGTATGCCACATACAACTGCCTGTGACTGAATACTGGCTGAGGTAAGACCAATCCCACCTCAAATGTCTGCCCTTGTGACTTGTTAATAGTCATGGCATATGACAAACAGACAGGAAACTGGGTTTTCTCCAAGGTGAATGGCAAGTTGGGGTCGCTTGGAGCCAGCTTTATTCTGGGGATGAAGACATGCCTGCCAATTAGTGAGCCGCTAACCAAGGAAGCCTCAATTAAATGTTGGTGCATGGCTACCACTTCCAATTTTGTACCATTGCAGAGTCCATTCTGGATAGAAATGCTATGAAGAAGCATTACTACTGAGCCAGATTTTAAACTCAATTTATGAGGAGGCATTCCTGATGGTGTCAAAGAGTTTAAAAATTCAAGTGGATAGCACTCAGCCTCAGCAGGATCGTCTGTCAAAACTTTATCTGTACTATAATAGGTGTGGCAGCCACCTGGAAGTTGTCTCAAAACTTCTTCATTGATCAGGAGGCAGTCTGAGTTCTTTGGCGAAAGAATTACTCTGCTTCTTCTCTCTTCCTCAGATGTATTGTTGAAGATATCATCCGCCAGAAAGCCATCAACGTATGAAATTTGAGGCACTTCTATGTCATCAGCAGCAAGACTAGGACCTTGTGGAGCTGCATAAGTTCCCTTGCCAGGAAGCAAGAACCATGCTACAAATTCTCTTTGATCTGCTGTTGTTTGATCTGTATTGAATAAAATTCAACCTTAGAGGAGAATTTTTAATAAAGATTTCAATAATTGCCTCACGAGTTCCTCTTGGCATCATGGGTAGGACTTGCCTAAAGTCTCTCCCCAAGAGCACAACTTTACCACCAAAAAAAACAGCAGCAATGGTAGTGATATTGCACAAGGCTTTATCAATAGCATAAAGAGCAAACAAATGGATCATAGAAAACCCATCCAAGATGATCAAATACAAGTTTCGTAAATGATTTGCATGGTTGAAGTGGCTGGTACATTACAAACGCTGGCCTCCATGAGTGGGACAGGCAACTTGAACAAACTATGGATAGTCTTTCCACCTGACAATAGTATAGAGGCAATACCTGCTCAAGCAATACTGCACACGCTGCAGTTGTTCCTTCGCAGATAAGAAATTATGGTATTAAACATAAAAGTTTTACCACAATTTCCTGGTGCATCTACATAGAAACAGGAGTGGTTGTGTACCTCACCTCTTCTCTTCTTATCTACAGGTTCAAGCACAGCATTAGCGATCAGTCTCTGTTTATCCGTAAGTGTTAGCAATGCCTGGGTGATCGAGGTATTCATGATAGTCAAGCTGCAGTAATCCAATAGGTTCAGACAGACCAATTGCTAAACAATGAATGCCATTCTCTATCAGAATTGCATTAATTGAGTGCAGTGCCATGTTTTCTGCGTGTTCTGCATTAAAACCTTGCTGCAAGAAATCTTCAATCATGGATTTCTTGTGAGTGGTCCACAGGTGAAGAGCATTTGCAGGGTTCATATACGTGCACAGGGCAGCAAACATAACACGCAACTGTAAGGGCATCCGACAGGCAGCAAACATAACACGCAACTGTAAGGGCATCTGACAGGCAGCAAACATAACACG
>NC_068984.1:99413716-99424701 GCF_001194135.2 Octopus bimaculoides | reverse complement strand
CAGGCAGCAAACATAACACGCAACTGTAAGGGCATCTGACAGGCAGCAAACATAACACGCAACTGTAAGGGCATCTGACAGGCAGCAAACATAACACGCAACTGTAAGGGCATCCGACAGTGTGTCATCATTTGCAAGAAGACTGTATCTCAGGCATGATGCCTTAAATTTTGGCAAGATTTCTCCTACAGTGTGCAAATCCTGGAAGTTCACGGTGCCTGAAACATGCAGCAGCAACATTCACAAGGGAAATTTTTCTGTGTCTCTAGGGCTCACTGTATACATTCTACAGATGATATTAGTATTGCTTTGCCTTGATGTCCATGTTCTACTGCGCTCATTAAACATATAATGCAGCGAAGTGTCAGGGTACAAGTGGTTCCTTGCATCATCATCATTATGCTCATTCAGTTTGAAAGTAAAGTCTTTGCTGATCTTCAAGATGTACTTGCAAGTTTGTAGACAGTGTGAGATATGTCATGTAGCTTGAACTCTGAGTCTCCACATAGCTCCCGGAGGAGAAATATATCGGCAAGCAAGATAATTAGTAATTTCATTGTGAGCTTGATTCTGCTCACGATCTGCAGCTGGGTTGTCTCTCTCCTGAAATGTAACTCACATCTCCGTATTGGCACATAGTCTCTTCTGGCTCTCTCCTCTTCTTATTCAACTGCATGCTTGTTCTTGTACAATTCTGCATAAGGATTAATTTGGTGGATAACATTACTTATTTTTCTCATAGTAACAGAGGAACACTCAGAATTTTGAGGTGCATCCATCCTGTGCTGCAGAGCTTCATCAGCATCAATGATGTATAACTGGCCGTATTGCAGTTGATCATTAGCAGGATGCAGGTTTGTCATTGTCGTGTGGTTAGTTTGGCCTGGAATGCGGAAGCAATACGGTTCCCTTCCTGGAGGTGCTGCCAGTTTGACTCTAAATGACGCAAATAAGAAGGTACAATTGTAATTTCTGATATTTCTATGGAATAAAACAGACTCTTGATTTATTCCCTCAAATAAATTTTTTAGTGTCTCTGGATATGGTTGCAATGCAGGCACGTTCACTTTTCCATTGTGGCAACAACTGCTATTTTCATTTCTAATCCTAAGCGCAACTCAGTATTCACATATAACGTTCATTTCTCCTATGTTAAATTGTTCCAATTCATTAACAATTGCTCTGTTCAGCACTGACCTATGTCTTCTCACACGCTGTCACTGCACCTGATGCCTCCTGAAATTGTCAATTTCACCAGCATTCATATTTTGAAATTTTTCTCGATATGTTCCCCTTTGGTTTTGCTAAGTAACCCTGTCATGTTGATTCATGTTCCCTACCCTTTGCTGAAATAAGTTTCTCTGCTGCTCGTGGTACTGTACATGCTGTTCCTCATTCATATTCTCTCTCTTTTGCTGAGATAAGTGTCTCTGCTGCTTCTGGTACTGTACATGCTGTTCCTCATTCATATTTTCTCGTCTTATTTGTTGTCTCCTCCTATCTTGCTGCAGGTGTTCCTCATTTTGTTCACCCTCCATTGACACTTGTCTCAGCTGCTAGCATTGCCTGTCTCTCTCTAGGATTTCCTGCCTCTGCTCTTCCCTAATCCTCTGCCTGTAGAGACTCATTCTCGTGTGAGCAACTTCCAGTTTTTGTTGCCAGTTCATGATGAATGCAGTTTATAAACACAAAAGAAATACAAGATAATATGTATACAAAACACACAAAAAATTGATAGAAATGGTCTGTTATAGGCAATTTGGTTCTTCAATGTTTCACTCACAAAATCAGATCCCATTCAATTTTGCTCAGATTGTTTTTAATTTTGGTGTATCGATGCAGTTCTGAATTTTGATTATTCTCAAGTAATTACATTATCTCGTAAATTAAGAATCTGATGTTATTTGGAATTAAAGTTTGAAAATTTGGGTAATTTTAACCCATCAACAGACAGCAAGGCATTAACTGCTTGTTACCATGACAACTGCATGATGTTTCTGGATGTGTGCACCCATGCAAGTCAGTGGCACCCGCGATAAAAAAAAACCTCTACATTTTGAGTAACATTTTATTTCAATTTCAAAACTTGTTTTATTTATTTACTTTATTAGATAGATATATTTGTCCAAAGTAGATTACATTTGAATAACATTTGATTTCAATTTCAAAATGTGTTTCATTAGATATACAGATAAAAACCCCATCCCCGATTTACAGTTTACATACATCTATACATGTATGTATAGATATGTGTCTATCTAGCTATCTGTAAATACACAGAGAATGTCACACGTTCACACACACACTTTCTATCATTACTCTCTCTCTCTCACTACTTTTCTGTCCCTCCTTTCTATAGAAAAGTAACATCGAAAATTTACTGTGGTTATTTCTCTTTGATTTAACAATGTGTTGATGTACAGTACAGAGGAGGGACAGAGAGGTAGTGAGAGAGAGAAAGAGTCAGAGTGCAAGGGAGATGGTGAGAGAGAGAGAGAGAGAGTGGTGATAGAAAGTGTGTGCGTGTGTGTGAATGTGCGACATTCTGTGTGTGTTTATAGATAGATAGAAACACACATATTTATATGAAGTGCGTAATGAACGGACGAATTAAGTAACTAAGGAAGGAACAAGCAGAATTACAATATGGTGGTGAGTGATGGGATCCTCCACTCAAGTGATGGGATTCTCAACTCAAGTGATGGGACCCTTAACTTTTGAAGATGTTGCAGTGGTGCAGTCAGAACATACAGTGTGTGTGTCTGGAGCATTTTAAATCTTCTTGAGTCACACTCCAGATTACCACACAACAAACTAGTATTCACAAATCAAAATGCAAAGAGCAACTAGAGGAATGTAAAACATCTGACACTTCCCAGGGGCTTAGTTTTAGGAGCGTCAGCACTGCTTGTCAGATGGAGGAGGATCAGGGTCAGGAGGCACACCAGAGTGTCTAGAGCCTCTCTGCTCAACTTACTCAATGCACAAAAAGAGTGGATGAATTTGAAAGCCCCAAAGGCTTCAAGAAGAAACCACTGCTGAATTTGTCATCAGTGATAGATCTAAGAAAGCCATCAAAGAGATAGGCTTGGTATCTGAAACAAGCTCAAGGTAGCAATGGTTGAGAAGAGACCGCAAGCGGAACCTTTCCAACGATGAAAACTAGTTCAGTCCTCACTATCCCACTCAGGCAAAGCATACAAGTTAAGAGGTGCAATGCTTGTGACCTTGAGACTTTCAGATGATACAAAAGGGCTTCCAGCTTTGTGATGGATTTAGAAGAGCACCTTTAATTTATGTTATAATAAAAAGGTAAACTAGTTATCCTGTTTTATTCATCCCTCATATATATATATATATATATATATATATATATATATACACACACACACACGTGTATGTATGTATGTATGCATATATATATATGTATATATATATATATATATATATACATATATATATGTGTGTGTGTGTGTGTGTGTGTGTGTGTGTGTATATTTTTATATGTATGTATATATATATATGTGTATATATATATATATATATATATATATATATATATAGGTACACACATATGTACATATATATGCATACATATAGGCATACATGTACATGTGTTCACACATGCACTCATATTCACACACACAACACTGCACCATGGCAGTAGATATATTCCCTGACCCTCACATATGAAGCTTTGTTTTTATATATTGTAGTTTTTGTTTATTGCATTCAAGTCACTTCATCCCCACCACCGCCACCAATAACAACAACAACACTATAACTTCCTCTGCCTCAAAGACTTCATGTAACAAAGAACTTACCGAAGAAAGTTTTTTGGTAAAGCTCATTGGTTCCTGTCTAAAAGGTTAGATAATTTCCAGAACAATAGATACAGTTATGATGTAATATATATATAGCTGTATTGATTAGGATGAAATGAACAAGATCAATATATGTAGTTATATAACCCTAGGACAGAACTAATTGAGCAGATATGTGACCAAAAACATTCTATCTCTGAACATCCTCACTTTTACTAACATGCAGGAACTCAGGAATACATTATTTAATATATCCACTATGTTCTTTTTATGAGATGGTAATGTGTGATTTGAGCAAGCTGTAGCAGCTATTTCTAGCAAGTAGAATGACCACGTAAAGGCTTTCTCATTGGTTTGAAGATGATCATATTTAGGTACATTATATAAATTCACAGAAAACTCATTCTAAATTAATATTAGAAATAATAGCTGACAAGCTTTCTGTGGAGAAAACAACAGATAATTAAACACACATACATACATATATTAATTATTTGCAGGTTCCAATTGAATCAAGGTATTTTAATAATAAGTTTACCAAGGTAGGGTCAAGAACAGTATCTCTGTGTATCAACAGTATCTATGGATGCTCACATACTAATGTATATACAGACTTATCATTTTATTAATATAAACATTCACATGGACAGATCAAATATACTCAACAATATAAGTACACATATACATGTAAAATCATAACCAGGGATACTCAGGCATGCAGTTCCCTGTCCACTTTAAGGTTCAACATAGGGAAGACTCTGGGTGAATTGTTAGATACATATATAGGTATGTATACA
The DNA here is from genome assembly GCF_001194135.2 of Octopus bimaculoides. Lineage (NCBI taxonomy): Eukaryota > Metazoa > Mollusca > Cephalopoda > Octopoda > Octopodidae > Octopus > Octopus bimaculoides. The sequence continues at coordinate 99,420,080 of NC_068984.1, read as the reverse complement.
CACACACACACACACGCACACACACACACAGATGAGGAGGTGTTGAAAGCTCCTGGCTTTGGGTGAAAGAAAATATAGAAGGATCAGTAAATTGTGATTTTATTCAACATATTCCCCTCTCAGATTCACATACTTATTGCAGTGGTCCTTCAGTTTTTATGAGCCCTGTAAAAGTACTCAGAAGGTTGAGCCTCCAGCCAGACCTTTTGAAATACCTTTAAAGTGAGGAACTTTTCAGCACCCCTTCATAGATATGTTTCAGTTATGTCTAACTGAATAATGGTTTCAAATTTTTTAACAAGGCCTGCAATTTTAGCAGGGTGAGTAAGTAAACTATGCTACCCCAGTGCTCAACTGGTCCTTATTTTATCCATCTCAAAAGGATGGAAGGTAAAGTCAGCCTCATTGTAAAGAGCTCAAAGAAATGCCACTGAGCATCTTTGTCTGAGGCACTAATGCCATTGTCTAACTTAACAGTAGTTCCACTTAATAAAGTTCATAAAGTCCTGATCAGGCTATGCTTAGTGTTATCATAGCTCACTAAGTAAGGGAGTTGCTGGATCCAAGATGGATTAAGCATGGATCCAGTTGCTGGATCCAAGATGTGTGTTCTTTGTCTGGTATTCCTCGGAGGAACTGGTCGAGATGCAGTACCATTTCAATGTTATGGGTTCTTTGTTCTTGTTTCATTTGTTTTGGGATAATGTTAAATAAGACAGATTTGACTGAGGCAAAAATAGATGTATGTTCTGTGAGTTTGGTTTATGTAAGAGGCATATGGCATAGAGTCCATGCCTTGTGGGATGTTTGAACTTGAAGTTGAAATGCCGACTGTGTATATTCCACACTCAGCAGATGATGTAGAACTCACTGTGGCATTAGAGGGACTAGAGTTCAAGTGTGTCAAAACAGTCCTTATAATCATGCTGTATATCTTGTTTTGTAATTGCCTTCTGGAGTACCTCAATTTTTAAATGGATTTGTATTCAAAGTGTTCCAGGGAGATGGCTTACTAGCTTAGACTGGTGTTCTTTTTTTCTGGAAAGGTTACTAAAAGAGAACTGTCCCTTAGGTGCTCTTTTGTGCAAACACTTTTTGTACATGTTCATAGAGTTATGTGGGAAGGCTTTATCACAGCCTATCTGCCACAGCCTATATGTCACAGCATATTTATTAAAATATGTTGATGGTGAGTACCAGGAGGTGATGTGTTTGATTTTTGATTTTATTTCTGGATTGCAGTTAATCTTTTACCTTTTACTTGCTTCAGTCATTAGAATGTGGCCATGCTAGGGCACGACCTCGAAGAATTTTCTTTAGTTGAATAAATCGACCCTAGTACTTATTTTAAGCCTGGTACTTATATTATTGATCTCTGCTGCCAGACCACTAAGTTACGGGGATGTAGACACACCAACATTGGTTGTTAAGAAGTGGTGGGGGAGAAACACACACACACACACACACATATATATATACGACAGGCTTCTTCCAGTTTCCGTCTATCAAATCTCCTCACAAGGCTTTGGTCAGTCTGAGGCTAGAGTAGAAGACACTCACCCAAGGTTCTATGTAGTGGGACTAAACTCAGAATCATGTGGTTGGGAAGCGAGCTTCTTACCACATAGCCAAGCTTGCACTTATTTGCATTTTTTTTTCTTTTTTCTGTCTTTCAAATGGTGTATGCTAAATTCCAGATATAGGTACATTCTCAAAGAACACGTTCTGGCATGGTTTCAGACAGAAGGTAGACTCATTCCTTTTGTGCATCCATATTTGGATCAGGGTCACTGATTCTGTATTTGAGACAGTTTGTAGGCTGGAGGTGTAGACAACCTTTCACAGGTCTATCATATACCAAACATATATAAATTTGTTCTGATGATCAGTGCACTGATTTTAAACCCCTACCAATGTATCTTTTGCCAGTGTCAGTAAATATACATGTCAAATAATGATCTTCAATTCTCTCTCTCTCTCTCAATCAGCAATATTGTATATTACAGATTTGAGAGATCATTCACTGCATTGCTTTCCCTAGAAATAGTAAATGATTGAGTGTGGGACTAGCAAGCTTTTATGATAGAAAAACTGTTACAATGCAAAGATAGACCAATGTGTAATACAGCACAGAATAGCAATGACAATATAATATAAAAATAGCATAATATAAAATATATAACTTTCTTTAAAGCTCTAATATATGAACATTATTTACAATCCACTCTCCACTATATTGGATTTCTCAAATGGTTAAATAATACATTAAGAAACATAAGGTGAGATAAAGATATTAGAGAATGAGTTGAGCTCATATAATTTCTCTCTCTAATTTATTTTGAGATTTTAGATCAATACTTAATCTCAAATTGCTTATAGATTCTTGATTTGAGTATCAGTTTGGGGGCTAATCAAATTGATATTCAAACTAATCAGTTTATTTTCAATTAACTATAAGAGGACTTCATTTTTCAAAATACAATCAGCCTTACTGATTTAGAACAGAAATCAAATTAGTATAATAAAGCATGTATGAATATATACATATATACACAACACACACATAAATATATACACATATATACATACATCCATACAAATATATATATATATATATATACACACACACACAAACACACATATGCACATACATACAAATATATATTCACACACACATACATATCAGTATTTGTGTATGTGTATTTATGTGCATGTTTATATATGCACACATGTATACACCGTAATAAAGCACAAGCCAGGATTGGGTAGAAACTCTGTGTATTCTTAACACATCATTCAGCATTAATTCCTGGGTATCTACATCCTTATACTGGAACTTAAGCATTTCAAACAGTAACATGTAAAATAAATTTTAAAAACAAGAATAAATTTAGCATAACTTTAATATGAGTTACAATTGTTTCTGTAGCATTCTGTTTCAAACCACATTGCATGTAAAAGATTCTATGTGAAAGATTATCACAATATGCATGATTTAATATGCTGTAGTAGCATTTCTAGCATTAAGAGATATGATTTAATATTAATCTGATAACATGTCACTTCAGCATAATGAATCAAGCATATTGCATAATCTTTCACACAGAATTCTTTACATGTAATGTGGTTAGAAAGGGAGTCATAGAGAAGCAATTGTGATGAATATCAAAATTATACTAAATTCACACACACACACACACACATGCGAAGGCACATGGCCGGTGCTAAGCTGTATCAGCCTTTGCATTTCCCTTGGACAACATCGGTGGAGTGGACAGGGGAGAGTAGTATTCATGGTGACTTCTGGTCTTCCACAAACAATCTTGCCCAAACTTGTGCCTCAGAGAGGAACCTTCTGGGTGCAATCACATGGTCATTCATAACAGAAGGAGGTCCTTAATTATATATATATATATATATATATATATATATATATATATATATATATATAGAGAGAGAGAGAGAGAGAGAGAGAGAGAGAGAGAGAGTTATTAATATTTCTAAGTCTCTCTAAAGGAGACTACGGCAGCGGTACTGGAAATTAATAGTTATCGCCAAGCCAACATGACAGTCCCAAAATTAGGACGAAAGCTGCCGTGAATTAGCTCCAAGAAGCCATCGCCTCTAGCTAGCTATGTGACACACGAAACTTGCAAACACACCTGTCCTTTCATGGTATTTTTTCACTAAATAATTGAACTACTGAGAAGGTTTATGAGTAGCATGGCAATCTGTTTCCGATTAACCTAGGAACGGAAAATCAAACTGAAGGCTGGTTTTTGTGGAGGTCATTGCAGTTTAATGATCATAGAACATATAAGCTTGCAAGTGATGCAAAGCAGAGCTACTGAAGTGTTTTGGGAGTGGATAACTGATAAATACTACAAAATATAGTTGTTTTACATCAAAGCAAAATTTCTTGTCAGAAATAGCTACATACATGGTGTAAGGAAATTGAAGGAAGACATTGAAACTTCTCCTCTGCAAGTTTATTTTTTTCAACAGCAAAGGGAGCTATTTTTGTTGAGAGATAAGCTAACAAAAGCCCCTTTATTCTGTCTCTCATCATAGCCTACGCATAAACTAACAGTGAATGCTGCATAAAGTTAAACTGGTATGGAGCTTTCTGAAAGATACGTATAGCTTTCGCTAGTGGAAGCAAATTTAAAAAGGGCTAGAATGACAATGCTAAAATGTATTTGAAACAATGGACAACAGTCAAAATATCATAATGGATGGGTAAATAAGCATCCTTAAAATGAAACAATGATGTCAAACGTCAACAAAGGTATCAACAAATAGAAGAGAGGGAAGGGAACATCACCTTTCAAGTAACTCAGAAAAGGTAAAGGTAAGCTTGCCAAAGTTTAATACAGTTTAAATATGCAGATTAAGATAGTTTGGTATTAGATATTCATTGCGTACAGTGTTTCTAGTAGATTGAATCACTGCCGTAGGTGGACAGTGGAAATAAACAAAATCCTTTGACTTTTATAAAGAGATTAGAAATGTATGGAAAACCCTACTTACAAAAAAACTATGTCAATTTATGTCCTTTAATGCAGGAGCTCTGGGCAAGATGTTATAGTGCATGACCATCCTTGGGATGTGTAAAACGTTTGGTGAAAATCGGTTGAAAATTGTGGAAGTGTATGTATTAGTCATTATACACACACATACTGGGATTTATATATACTAAATATATATATAAATATATATATTTGTCAGTGTCATATAAAGATTTGTGAGTGGATTTGATATACGGAAACTAAAAGAAATTCATCATGTGTGTGTCTGTGTTTGTACCTGTGTTTGTCCCCCACCACTGCTTGACAACTGGTGTTGGTATATTTACATACCTGTAATTTAGCAGTTTGGTAAAAAAAAAAAAAAAAGACAGATAAAATAGGTACTAGGTTTTAAAAAAATAAGTCATGTCGTCGATTTGTTTGACTAAAATCCTTCAAGGCGGTGCCCAATGTGGCCACAGTCAAATGACTGACACAAGTAAAAGATAAAAGGTACATAAGTACACACATGCGCACATAACATGAAGGGTAAGGTTTGAAAATCAATTAAGGTTGTTCATAATTTTTTCAGTCTGTAGAGAAATGGCTAAAATTTGCCCTGTTTATACTTATACCATGTGTTACATATATGTTATATCATACCTTAATACTGTGCAGACTAAGATCCCCGTTGACAGGCCACTGGTATTTATAGAGTATTAAACACTTTCAGTATGCAAATTAGGAACCCTTCATAGAGTTACTGGTGCATTTGTTGAGTATATAAACAGTTTAGCTACTTGTTTCTCTGGAGACTGTCAGAATGATGCAGACCCCCTCTGATGAGAACCCAATAAGGTTTGAAAGCTTATTAAGGTGGTTTATCATTTTTTTTGCAGTCTGCAGAGAAATGGCTAAAATTTGCTCTGTTTATAATTATACCATATGTTACATATATATGTATATACACACATATTCACACACAGATTTAAATATGCATATATATAAAGTAGACAACACTCTAGGCTCCATCACTAACCCTATCTTATTTGTTATAGTCTTATGAGCCATCAGAGAGGAATTTAAGACAGGCTATCTATAGGGACTGCTATTTGCTGTTGCCTTACTTCTCAATAGACTCTTTAGTGGATTTAAAGAGGAAATTGCAGAAGCGAAAGCCAAAACTAATCATAAGGCCTGAAGGTAAATCTATCAAAGATTTTAAAATTGGACACACTACAATTTCTGCCCTGCTCCTGCACAAACACCAGCCCCATATCACTCATAGCTGAACCTGAAACCCATGTTGCAGGCAATTATCCCTTACACCACAAAAACATGCTGACCTTTGAGCAAAGAGCATAACTCTAGATGAATTTTCTCTCAAAACTTTTCCCCACAGGTTGTTCCAGTTTGTTACAACACACACAAATCAGATGCAACATATCCTGACCTCCAGTAGCAGAGAGGTGTTACCATACTTTTCATATCAGCTCTTCTGATGAGCACTGGGGTTGGGTTTTCTCTTAATTCTTATGTGCAAAACTTATTGGTAAAATCAATTGAAATGGATCTGTATTGCAGCATTGTATAAATATTAATATGCACACACACACACACACACACACACACACACACACACACACACACACACACACACCAGTGCTCCAGTATGGCCACAGCCTTTGGGCTGAAACATATAAAAGAGAATGTGTGTATATATGTGTGTATATGTTGTGTTGTGTGTGTGTGTGTGTGTGTGTGTGTGTGTGTGTGTATACATATGTATGCACATACATGCAAACCCATATGTATACTTATATGTATGCATGTCGTGTGTATATTTCATATATATA
>NC_068984.1:99407247-99413545 GCF_001194135.2 Octopus bimaculoides | reverse complement strand
ATATATATATATATATATATATATAAACTTGAAATAATTGAAGAAGTATAATAAAACAACAACACTTCACTGCCAACACAACCACCACCAACCATAGTAATAAAATGTACACTAAACTGAAGTGCCATAAGCCATGGAAGATCTGAAGATGTGATTTCTTTTATTCTGATTTCTACCCAGGGGGCCTACAAAAGGCAAGTTACAATCTGCCATCCGTTTTCAATGCTGATAGGAACATTTTTTTAAACACCACTACCACCACCACCACCACTATTATCAGCACTACCAACATCGTTACAAATACTTCCATCACTACTACTATCAACAGTACCACCACAATCACAAATATCACCACCACCATTACATCATAAAATGTAAACTAGAGCTTAAGAAGGAGATCTCAACATGGTTCCTCACTCTTCTAGAAATAGCAGTCAAATGCTTCTCAAATCAAACACAACCATCTTCACTAAGGAATGTAATGTAGTTATAAGGTAACATAATGCTGCATAGTCTTAAGAAGCATGATAGTCATGCCTGTATACTTTCCATCATAGATCTGCTCAATTAGCGTTGACCTGGGGTTAAATAACAACAATAATGCACACATATTTTGGTAATGTTGATGTTTATTCATGTTTCTGTTTATTCAGTGCTATATACACATTACACACACTCATGTATACGTGTACATTTATATATACACTGCAGTGTTACACCTATGTATTATAGGGATTTGAGAAACTGCAATTAACTAAAATTATTCTTGCAATAAAAAGACAAATGTCCCTTCTAAGAGTGTTTAAAATGTAAACCAACACACAAGGAAGATAACAACAATAATATCTACTAATGCAGCAGATTGTTTTACACAAACTTATCCACAATACTGAAGCCAGCTGCTCATGCACACAATATTACATGCAGAGAGAAGGTAGCAAGTTGGTACAATTGTTAGCATGCCAGGCGAAATGCTTGGCAGCATTTTGTCCCTCTTTACTTTCTGAGTTCAAATTCTGCTGAGGTTGACTTTGTCATTCATCCTTTCAGGGTCAATAAAATAAGCACCAGTTGAATATAGTGGTCAATGTAATCAACTTATCCCCTCCTCAAAATTGCTGGCTTTACACTAAAATTGGAAACCAATGTTACCTGCAGAGGTAATATTACATATATGCTCAATGGTCACTGCAATATAGGGAAATTGTTTATAAGGCAGAAATCAAGTTCAAGCAATCAAATAATGCATCCTGTCTAAAACACTACCCTGGAATGATGGAAAGTTTTAAAATGACTGGATAACCATATCTTATTCAGGAACTACAAGAAGTTATTCAGATAGACATATACTCGTACTCTTTTACTTGTTTCAGTCATTTGACTGCGGCTATGCTAGAGTACCACCTGTATGACTTTCAAAAAAGAAAGCCATAAAGTACAACATCAGCTGGAGATTAATTGTAAAGTCTTTATAAAATGGTAGCAGCAGATGTACAGTGGAAAACAAAGCTGATACTAAAAAAAGTTCACTCATATGGTTATACTTGAATGTGAAATCCAAAACATTCACTCCTTGCTTACTGACCTAGACCATTGAGGCCAGATGTGTGGAGTCACTCCCTGTTTACATGAGAACATTCTCATTTACTGGACTAGACCATTGTGGCCATCTGTTTTTCTATATCTTTTCTATTTTGTTTCTCATTATCTGACCTCAGGTTCAGAGAGCTGCATTTTGAATGTTTTTTTTATTCTGGCTTTATTTTTCTATTGTTATCTTCTTTTCTTTCTTCTCTTCCAGGCTAACAGCAAAGATTTCATACCATGGAGCATAACTTATGTCTTAACACCCTAGCACCAAATTTTCAAGTGCTAACTATCAGATAAAATATTTTAGATTTGAGTCTAGCATGTCTAGTGGAATTACCTATGACTTTCTTAACAAAGTATATCCAAATTACAAAGTATATCCAAATTACAAAGTATATCCCAAATAGACATATCCTTGAGTCTCTGCACCAATAATCTGTGATGTGAGAAACTGGCAGTAATTGTTGTTACTTTCATATAATTGTAATATGAAATTATTTAGTACTACTTTATATACATCTTAGACATATGAACCTACTCCTCATCACTGTGTTTGTCTGTTTGTATCATTCTGTGTGTGTGTGTGTGTGTGTGTGTATCTCACTGTATTGACCAGACTATCAGACATTGTTACACAACACTAGTAACAATGGCCAGATCAACATTCCCACTGAACAGAACATGGAATGCCAGTCAGTAACAGGGTGACACATTTACAGCTGAGTGGACTGGAGCAATGTGAAATAAATTGTTTAGTTCAAGAACAGAATGCACTACTTGTCTGTGGTCTTGCAATCATGAGTGCAGCACCTAATCACCTGGATATGCACCTTCACACACACATGCACATGTGCATGCACACACACATATGTATGCATGTATATGTGCAAATATGTCTGGTTAAGAAGCTTGCTTCCCACCATGTGGACTCATTGTATGGTACCTTGGGAAAGTGTCTTCACCTTTAACCCCAGGCTGGCTAAAAGCCTTGTGAAAGGATTTGTGTGTACTCTAGTTTTGATATCAATGTGATAGTCGTAAACAGACATCACGATCATACAAGCAAAGTTGTTCATTTTCACTCTTCTAGGAAAAATTTGTCTGGCCATGAGAAATATCACCTTGCTTGGAAACAGCTGAAAGTTGGCAACAAGAACAGCATGTGGTCACAGATAATCTGCCTCAAAAAATTCTATTTGCCCCTTTCAATCATCGATGTTTTGTTTTTCATAATCTAATAGGTTACTCAATACTTTTGTAGAATACAAATTTATTATTCTTATAGAAGAATGTTGTTGACAGTGACTTCAAAGTTTCAACAGACTAAGCCATCTATATTTATTAATACTTAGCAGAAGTAATAGAGTGACACAAGGGCCAAGAGTTTCATGTGTTGGCACTAAACAAACTATATGTATGTATGTATGTTTATATGAGAGAGAGAGAGAGAGAGAGTATGCAGACTACTCTCCAAGAGAATTAGTAGGATCAGTAGCCAAATCTTCCTCAACTCACATCCTACCGTCTTAAAACATAGAAGAAAATGCTGGACAATGAAGTCATATATATATATATATATATATATATATATATATATAAGTCAGTAAATAGTGGGGTTGTGTTAACCGCACGTGGAGAAATAATAGGAAAATGAAAAATAATAATAAGGCAGAATGCAAAACTGAAAGCATATTTTAATATAGATTTCTAACTGGCTTTCATTGTATGGCAAATTTTCAAGAAGAGGGAGAATGAAAATGTTTTTTACAAAAAGTAAAAAATGAAAAAAATAATATATAAAAAAAAAATATATATATAAAAATAATATATAAAAAAATAAATATACCAATACATTATACTGTCTTTGAGCTTTTAAAGTTCAATGGTAATCCATGTAGATAATAGTTGGAAAAATAAGGATGCATGAAAATTGAGAGTTGTGTTAGGTTTAAAAAAGGAACTAAAGGTTTATGTGTTAAGCAGGAAGTGTGGTGTCAAAACAGGAAGTGTGTGTAAGGGGAGACAAATCTCTTTAGTTGGAGTTATGAACTCTTTGTCAACAGGAAGTTTATGTCTGTTCCTAGAGAAATAAGGTCACTGAGGGGTTTGTGTGTTAAGAAATGGTTGGAATTTTTCTATGAAAAGATTCTCCTTGTTGATTCTTTCTTGTGTGGAGATTCTGTCTTTACATTGATAAGGGAATATAAGGAATTTAGATTGGAGCTAAGCAAGAACCTCTACCAATATATCATCTCAGATTAAACCAATTAAACAAAGATTCAAAATACTATAGAGATGCATTATGATATTGTCAATACCAAGAAGAATGAAGTATTGCCAACACCATCTAAACATACCTTAAAAGCATTAAGAAAAGGAAAATATGGTATAATCCACCTTACAATACATGTATAAAAACCAGTGTTGCAAAAATTAACGCTAAAACACTTTCTTGAACAGCAAAGGATTCCATCAAATTGTTCACCAAAAAGTGGCATACTGAGACATCAAGGACCCCAATGCAAAAATCCAGCAAACAAAAGACTAAGGAAGTTGACATGCAAATATTGAAGTGTAGAACTTTGCTCCTAATGAGGGTAAAAACTTAAAGGAAACTTTTGATCTTTCCATCAGTAATACAAGCTACATTGGACTTACAGAGAACAGCTTCAAATGTCTCCTGCATGGCTCATTCCATCATCAACACTACAGCACTATCAAAGAATGATTGAAAATCAAGAGTCAAAGGTGTAACCAATACTATTTCATAGGTAGTGTTAGATAAAGGACAGGCATTCAAGAAACAGTCTGAGTGTTGTAACATCTGCTTGACAGAGTGCTTCCATATCTTGCAGAAATGAAAATATATTAGAGTTTACACACTTCCAGTATAAAATCATATTCAGTGCCTGTATGTTTTTGCATAGCATGAACTATATATCATCATCATTATCATCCTTTAATATCTGTTATCCATGTTGGCATGGGTTAGACATTCTGAGTGGAGCTGGTAAGCTGAAGAGCTGCACCAGGCTCCAGTCATCTGCTTTGACTTGGTATCTACAGTTGGATGCCCTTCCTAATGCCAACCACTTTACAGAGTTTACTGGATGTCTATTACATGTCACCAACACAGGTGCCTTTTATGTGTCACTGGCATTATATGTATATATATATATATATATATATATATATATATATATATATATATATATATATATATATATATATATATATATCTGTGCATACACACGCACACACATACACACACACATATATATAAGGTAGCGAGCTGGCAGAAACGTTAGCACGCCGGGCAAAATGCTTAGCGGTATTTCATCTGCCGCTACGTTCTGAGTTCAAATTCCGCCGAGGTCGACTTTGCCTTTCATCCTCCTTTCAGGGTCGATTAAATAAGTACCAGTTACACACTGGGGTCGATATAATCAACTTAATCCGTTTGTCTGTCCTTGTTTGTCCCCTCTGTGTGTAGCCTCTTGTGGGTAGTAAAGAAATAACACACACATATATATATATATTTATATATAGACCCACACACACATATAGATATATATTGTAAAATGTGGGCATTACTGTATGGTTAAGAAATTTGCTTTATAGTCACATGAATTTTAAGTACAGTCTTATTGCATAGCACCTTGGATAGCTGTTTTCTACAGCCCAGGTTTGATCAATGTTTTGTAAGTAGATTTTGTTGACAGAAATTGAAAGAAGCCTGTTGTGTGTGTGTGTGTCTCTCTCTTTCTCTTTTTGTCTTGACATTATACACAAACTGTAAACAACCATTATTGTCATACAAGTAGGAGAAGTATTACCATGTTTGGAAACAGGAGATGGATGGCAGCAGGAAGAGCATACAGCAATAAAAAATTGGCGTCAAAGAATTTTGACAAACTCATGCACTCATGTAAAAGTGGATGCTAAAATGATGAGGATGATGATTATATAAGTAACTACAATATTTCACTATTATTATTATTATTATCATAATAATAATAATTATTATTATTATTATCATTGTTATTATCATTAATAATAATAATAATAATAGTATTATTATTAATAATAATAATGAAAATAATCATTCATGGGTTATCGTCATTGTCATCATTAAATGATGCCACAAATAATAAGATTCTGTAACAATTTAGAATACAATCAACAACAGAGTGCATAGGCGTGTAATAATTATCAATTAAAAACATTGGTTAATTTGGTTTACATGTTAAAAGAAATTAACATTAAAACTAAAAATATAATTAAAGTTTCTATAATGAAATTTATGTTAAATGTTTTATAGAGACATTAATTTTTGTTTGACTTTTTTTTATGATTTCCTGTTTTTCAATTTTTTTTTTTTTCCAACTGAACTCAGATAAAAAATAGTTTAGGTAATGGTATAATCATGTATTCTTATTAAAACATGGTATATGTTTACAGAATTACAGTTTGGTAAATAACACGGTAGTATATAAACTAATAGCATCTCCTGTGCTACATACACATGCACACACACACACATGCGTGCGCCTACTCTGCTGAAAGCAAATTTCTTTGAATTTATAATAAGGAAAACATTTAAAAAGTATATAGAAAGGGCATACATAGATACACTCATATATGCATTTATGGGTGTATGTTCATATATATATATATATATATATATATATATATATATATATATATA
>NC_068984.1:99395332-99405260 GCF_001194135.2 Octopus bimaculoides | reverse complement strand
TGTGTGTGTGTGTGTGTGTGTGTGTGTGTGTGTGTGTAATCACTATTGATAATTTTAAACTGAAGAACTGCATTGAAATAAAATTTAAATAACAGAGCTTTTTTACTTAGAAAAGGAGGAAAAGGGATATTTTAACATTCTCTTGACACATAATTCATTATCCTGATGATGGTGGTTGTCATCATCACCAAAATCAATACCATCCTTTTTATCATCATCATCATCATCATAATTATCATTATCATTACCACTAATTATATTCACCACCACCACTGCCATTATAATTGTTATCACTATCACCATCATAATCATCATCATCTAACATCCTATTGTAGGGTTTGTTATGTCTGTAAAACCAGACATATCTCTAAATTACTTAATCATCATCATCATTTAATGTCTGTTCTTGGTGCTGGCAGAGATTCAATGGTTTGATACGAGCTGGCAAGCGAGAGGACTATGCCGAGCTCCATTGTCTGTTTTAGTATGGTTTCTATGGTCAGATGCCCTTCCTAACACTAACCACATCACAGAGTGTACTAGATGCTTTTCACATAGCACCATCACCAGTGAGGTCACATAGTAACTTGCAAGACAAAGATCCCTTGACTGGGAGAGGGAGTAGTATTGAGGGAGGTGGCTTTGCTCCAGTTGGTGAGAGATTAAAAGAATAACACATTGTAACATGATTTTTGTCCTTGGGTAGTAACTGTTATTTCCTACTTGCTTACCCTTAGAAAGTAAGAAAAATGGCTAATATTTCCTTCAAACTTTGCTTTTCTTACATTTATTCAAACCCCAAAGAATCCCTCTCAACACATGGCTATGATGCTCCCCTAATATTCCTGCTCATGATCAGAGATGCCCATATTGTCAGCAGCTAAGAGACATCCTCAAGTGGTTATGGTCAAACAAATGATAAGCAAATCTGTGGTACTGAGCAGAATATTTGCTACAACAATATTTCTGCTTGAGCAACTCAGTGATGAATCTGTCTGAAATGTAATGGAAAATAGGCCAGTTTCAAAACACTAATGTCCAGGTTACAAAAGCAAAGTTTGAAGAGAATAGTAGTCATTTCCTGTGATTTCTAGATAGAAACAAATAGGAAATAACTCTTACTGACCAAAGACAAAAAAAAAATTTAATTATGATTTTATTACACAGTTAAATAGAGGAAGAGAGATAGAAGTCTTGCTGTAGAAGAGAAACAAGGATACCTCAATCTTGCTATACATCCTTCATCAGACCCAAAACTCAATTACTTTCTCCCTCATTTATATCTCCCTTGGTTACAACCCCATATTTCATATGCATGTCAGTGCAGTCGATGCAACTGCATTTATATTATTGCCTCCTTCTAATGTACACAACCTCTTTCTAGATTCCCTTTCTCTCAGCCCTTCCATAAAAATAACATCATAAAACAATTTTGGTTGTACCTGACTTTTGTTTCTCTAACTTAAACTATACACCACTTCCACCCCAGCAAACACCCAGCTATTTGTCTGTCCTTCTTGTTAACTATAATATATTTTACTGGTTAGACCTTGATTTGAACTCCCCGTCTGTTCATTCTTCTTGAGAACTGCTGCAGCTCTCTGGAATTCCTTCCTTTGGAATGCTGTCACTGCTATTGCTGTCAGTATTATTGTTATTACTAGCTGGCCCTGTGCCATCAAAAATGACAGCTAATTGTAGTATTTTATAAATAAATAAGGTACAAAATGGTCACAGATACATACATTCACATACTTCCCTTGTACATGTACACACATATACTCACAAAGAGTTGAAATGCTGTTTGATTTTCCTTTTCAACATTGAATGTTCACCATCCTACTTCCAGTTTGATATCACCCCTTCTATCCTTATTCATCTATCACCCCTTCCATCCTTATTCATCTATCACCCCTTCCTTTCTCATTCATATGTTGTGACAGAGAAATACACAAGAGTATTATTATAGTAGATTATTGCTGCTGTTGTTATTGTTGCTTTTATTGCTGTTGTTGCTATTGCTAATGAAATGTTAATGTTGTGCTTATTCTTATTATTATTTTTGTCACTGTTAATCTTTTATCTGTTTCAGACTGTGGCCATGCTGGAGCACCACCTTGAAGAACTTTAAATCAAATGGTCTCTCAGACTGTTTTTGCCAAACTACTAAGTTACGGGGATGTATGAAGAGGTGCTGAAAAGTTTCTGAATCACGAGAGGCCTAGTTGGAGGCCCAACCTTCCAAGTTCTTTTACGGGGCTTAGGAAAACTGAAGGACTGCTGCAATAAGTGTGTGAATTTGAGAGGGGAATATGTTGAATAAAATCATAATTAATTGATCCTCCTGTATTTTCTTTTACCCAAAGCCAGAGACTTTCAGCACCCCCTCATAAACAAACCAACACCAGTTGTCAAGCAGTGGTAGGACACACACATGCATGCATGCATGCACGCACACACACACATACACACACACACATTTCTATACAACAGGCTTTTTTCAGTTTCTGTCTACCAAATCCACTCACAAGGTTTTGGTCAACCTGGAGCTATAGCAAAAGATGCTTGCCCAAGTCAGACCGAACCTGGAACAATGTGACTGGGAAGCAAGCTTCTTATCACATAGCCATGCCACTTGTTTAATTCTCTTTAAAACTTACAGGATAACAAAGACTATCACATTGGGTCATTTCACCATCATCATCCACTATATGTAACCAAAGATCCAAATTATGGACGAGGAGAGAGTATGCACACTTGAAGCAGTATCCAAAAGTGTGCGATTGATTATTTTCTTATTCTACCAGCAGCTACCCACCCTCCAGCTGGGATAACAAAAAAACAAATTGACTTCAGTGGGAATTAAACACAAAACAGACACATTTATAACTAAATATTTTTGAGTATTATGTAATAATAATATTTATTTATTTATTTATTTATAGCCCTCAGGGGGCTAAACGTAGAGGGGACAAACAAGGCCAGACAAAGGGATTTAGTCAATTACATTGACCCCAGTGCATAACTGGTACTTATTTAATTGACTCTGAAAGGTAAAGTCAACCTCGGTGGAATTTGAACTCAGAATGTAATGGCAGACAAAATACTGCTAAGCATTTTGCCTGGTGTACTAACGATTCTGCCAGCTCGCCACTTTTAAATAATTAATATTATTCTAATATAGGCACAAGGGCAGAGTCACAAGGTTTGAAACATTAATGGAAAGGGTTAATCATTTCCAGTGATCCCAGTACTTAATTGGTACTTCATTTCATCAACTCTGAAAGGAAAAGTTGACCTCAGCAGGATTTGAAATCAGAACATAAAGAGCAGGAAGAAATACTATAAAACATTTTCTTCAATGCTCTGACAATTTAGGCAATAAATAAATAAATAAATAAATAAATAAATAAATAAATGAAAATAATAATAACAACAACAAGAGTGAATTTATTTCCTACAACTAAAATTTTCTATCTAGAAAATAACCTAATCACTAATAGATTAACAGATTATACCATACGACTGCTTGGTGAATGATTCTGAGATGTGATAAATTGATGAAGATTTAGTTATTTGTGTGTATTAAATAAAAGTAATTAGAATACACATTTATACGGTTTCAAACTAAGTATAGATGTATGCTTACATATGGAGATATATAAGGAGGACATAATGAGAGAAGCAGGTAAGAGGGGGGGCATGTGAACATGAAGATTAATATTGTACAAACTATTAACCACATCTTTACAGTGTATATGCATTGGTGTGTACTTTAGAAACCTACATCTCAGTCATGTAGTTTCAAAACAATCAATCCCCGAACAAGGCAAGAATAAAGTCAATGACCCTTTAATAAGTGAGCATAATAAGTTCCAGTAACAACCACACAGGGACGCTTGAATAAATACCAATATGTAAAAAACACAAGGTGGTGAGCTGGCAGAATTGTTAGAATGTTGAGAAAAATGCTTAGAGACATTTCTTCTGATTCTCCATTCTAAGTTTAAATGCTGTTGCAGTCAACTTTGCCTTTCATCCATTTGGAGTCAATAAAATAAGTACTAGTTGAACAGTGGGGTTAATGAAATCGACTTATCCCTTCCCCTGAAATTGCTGGCCTTGTGCCAAAATTTGAAATCAAGACACAGAAGGATAAATAATTTAGCATTGCATATCCACAAAATGATGAGAGAGTCATGGCTGGAATGTCTCTGAATGAAAGTTTTGTCAACTTCATGTGATTTCAAAACAATCAATCTCAGAACAAGATAAAAATAAAATCTATGACCCTTTGATAAACCAGTTACTCATAACAACCACACACACACACACACACACACACATACAGACATACTTGAATAAATACCAACCATCGAATTAAGAGGGAACTTTTCTATGCCAGAAATAGAAACCAGATCTAACTCAAACTACAATCTATCATCTTTAATATATAAAAGACACAGAGGGTCACATAATGTAGAACTACATATCCCTAAAATGATAAGACAGCCATAGATGGATTGTTTCTGACCAAAGGTTATCTCAACTAAGGTTGAACTGAATTGAAACACTAACAAATATCAAACATAGTATGGGCCGCAATAATACACAACCCCTTCTCATCATCATTGGCTTAACTTAGAAAATACTACAGATAGTTTTGCCTTTGTGTACATGTACATATGTTAGTTGTTGTGGTTATGGTAGTAGTAGTAGTAGTAGTAGTAGTTGTGGTGGTGTTGGTGGTGGTGGTGGTGGTGGTGGTGGTGGTTTTGGTGGTGGTGGTTATTGTTATGGTAGTTTTCTGGTGGTTGTTTTTGTGATTGTTGTCATTGTAACTGTTGGTGTGGCTATGTGGTTGTGACTGCTGCTGTTATAGGGTGGCAACGCTAAGCAGTGATGTGCATAAATACAATATTATTACCATAAACAAACTATGGGGTGACAGTGCCATGGGTTCGAAAATGACCCAAGCATATTTAAACTGGTAATAATGTTGCTATTATATTTATTGTGATTATGGCAGATAATACAGTCAATATGTTGTTATTGATATGTAGCCTCAGGTTAGCCTTGTTCAAGCAGCAATATGATCTAAGGCTCTCTAAATATCAGTTCACGAACGTGGCCTCACAATTAATGAAACTTTCATCATAAAAAAAGATAGGAAGCACAATTTTCTAATTAAAAATGGATTCAAAGAAAGAATTGTTGTTGTTTTAAGTAATTCTGTAACACAATGCCAAAATAAGCTATTAATAAGATGCTTAGGAAATGCAAGACAGTCTTAGATGTATATGAAAACCAGTAGAAAAGAATTAATTATTATTTCCAAAGATCTGATAATGCATATTCTGTAGCAGAATAATGTTCAAAGTTTAACCATACCACAGTTTTTTTATTCAATCATTTTACCAAAATCCACAAGGCAATGTAAAAATAAATAT
Organism: Octopus bimaculoides; assembly: GCF_001194135.2. Taxonomy (NCBI): domain Eukaryota; kingdom Metazoa; phylum Mollusca; class Cephalopoda; order Octopoda; family Octopodidae; genus Octopus; species Octopus bimaculoides. The sequence continues at coordinate 99,399,810 of NC_068984.1, read as the reverse complement.
ATTCAATTAATTTGTGATGCATATTAAATTTCTTTCGTTCCACATAAGCACACACAGTTACGCAGACACACACACACACACTCTCTTTTTCTTTCTCTCCATCTCTTCACCCCTTTCTCTTCCCTCCCTCTCTCCCTCTCTCTAAGAAATTCTACTGATAATAAATAGTTAGTTAGTCACAATCAGAGATTTCAGAATTTCATTATAATACGTTCCATATCTGTCTGTAATTAGCAATTCTATAGAATATGACAATACAGCAGAGGGACTGAGTTTAAATATTACATTAACAAACGAAAGCCTCACTTAACGAGTTGGCAAAATATCCTTCTTGTGGCCAGATTATAATTATAAACAATTGTTTAATCTAAAAAAAAGTACTCGTTTTTAAAAAAAAATCTATATGAAATAATATAAGCTATAAACAAAACAAAAATACATAAACAAAACTACAAAGACCAATCAGTGATAGCTGATGGAAAAAAAACAACAAAAACAATCATAATCATTATTGATACACAGAAAGTAGTCTGAATGAGGACATAACAATAAAATATTTTCTAAAACATCATAAAGTTCGTTGGAGGCATAGCAAATAAATATGGTTTACTTCATACAAAACCATTGATTTGTTAAAGATTTTTCAGTTTTTTTTCCACTGTTTTAACACTGATATCTTATTTTTTACCTATTACATAGGCAGCAAAAGAGTTAATTTTACATTTTGAAATTCTGGGTTGGTATTTATAAATTGATGGAGTAAGTTTGTTGCTAGGTCTGTCCTAGTTTCAAAATAGCAAAAATATAGCCTAACATGGCTAAAAATAATTGACACAAGCAAAGGTATCCAGCTATGAAAATGCTGCTTCAAAAAGGAAATATGGTGAGTACAAGACTTTTATGGGATCAGTGTGACTAGTCCCTGTTTTAACAGAGCATGGCTTTAAAATTGTTGTTTTTGTTTGTTGTTGAAGTAATTCTGTTGTCATACTACTACGACTATAATGGCTTTTACTTCTCAGAGTTAGCAAGGCACCTTCTCTAGAACCAACATTAGAAAACAAAAAGAAAAAAAGATTCAGTGGATTCAATTCTGTATCAGCAGCAATCCACAAGATTTTAATAAAACAGTCTCCAATGTGATTGTTTGACATGTAAGAAATAGCCATGCTATATGGCAGTGAAACATGGGCCGTGACTGCTGAAGATATGCATAAGCTTGCAAGGAATGAAGCTAGCATGCTCCACTGGATGTGTAATGTCAGTGTGCGTAAACAGAGTGTAAACACCCTGAGAGAAAAGTTGGACATAAGAAGCATCAGATGTGGTGTGCAAGAGAGATGACTGCCCTGGTATGGTCATGTGTTGTGTATGGATGAGGACAGTTGTTTGAAAGAGTGTCACACCCTAGCAGTAAAGGGAACCAGTGTAAGAGGTAGACTCACGAAGACCTGGAATGAGGTGGTGAAGCACGACCTTTGAACACTGGGCCTCATGGAGGTGAAGACAAGTGACTGAGACCTTTGGAGATATACTGTGATTGAAAAGACCCAGCAAGTCAAGTGAGACTGTAACTGTGACCTATGCCAGTGCAGAATAACTGGCCCATTTAAGAGTACCCTTTAATCACTGGGCAATAAACTGCACTTGGAAAGACTGTTGAGTCAAGTGAAGTCATTGTCATGGCCAATGACAGTACTGCCTGATGGGCACCTATACCGGTGGCACATAAAAAGCATCATTCGAGCATTGTTGATGCCAATGCTGCCTGACTGGTCCCATGCCGGTGGCATGTAAAAAGCACCATTCAAGCATGGTTGATGCCAGTGCCAGCTGACCAGCCCTCATGCTGGTGGCATGTAAAAAGCACCCACTACACTCTAGGATTGGTTGGCATTAAGAAGGGCATCCAGCTGTAGAAACTTTGCCAGATCAGATTGGAGCCTGGTGCAGCCTTCTGGTTTACCAAGCCCTCAGTCAAACTGTCCAACCCACGTCAGCATGGAAAGTGGATATTAAACGACGATGATGATGATGATCTCCCCTCCGCCCTTCATACTTATTATATTTGACACATTCATCTCCCACACTAACTGTTATGTCCAATCTTTTCTCACTCAAATGTTGTCTTCTTGGAATTCTCTCTTTCTGCACATGTCTTTCTCCTAGTCATCAATTTCTAACTGCTTAAACTGAACTTTAACAGCACAAAAAGAAAATAAATCATCAGTCAACAAGTACAATTATCAAAGGACATAACATTTTAGCATATTTATGATAAACTTAAAAAAGGGGAAAAATTTTTTTCCCATTGTGCTTAAAATGCACCAAACAGAAATAAAAGAATCTTCCTCTATGTACGTAAAATACATCACTTAGTTGAGGCTATACATGCACTAAAATGTCATGCAACAGAATTGAATATTAAAAAAAAACTTCACAGTATATGTAGAAAAAATGTTATTTTTTTTCTCAGCAGGTTCTTTGCTAACAACTGACTATAGTAAAGTAAATCACTATATTGTACACAAATGACCTATTTCAATTCAACAACTATTTTTGGCATAGAAAAAGTGAGTGTGCGGGGTGGGAGGGAGCACATGGCTCAGTGGTTAAGATATTGGACTTACAGTCATGAGGTTGCAAGTTTGATTCTTGTGTGTCATGTTCTTGAGCAAGACACTTTATCTCATGTTGCACCAGTTCACTCAGCAGTAGAACTAAGTTGTGGCATCATTGGTGCCAAGGCTGTATCAGCCTTTGCATTTCCCTTGGACAACATCAATGGTGTGGAGAGGGGAGGCTGGTATGCATGGGTGACTGCTGGTCTTTCACAAACAACTTTGCCCAGACTTGTACCTCAGAGGGAACTTTCTAGGTGCAATCCCATGATCATACATGACCAAAGTGGGCCTTTAGTATACATACACACACACACACACACACACATATATATATATATATATATATATATATATATATATATATATATATATATATATATAACATCTTACATTAAGCTAACCAAGCCTCCCAATCCAATGCCAATCATCAAATCTCTTCTACTATATCCTTGAGCCAACCAAAGCCTTGTGACTGGATTTGGTTGATGGAAATTGAAAGAAGCCTGTCATATGTATGCATATGTGTGTATGTGTATCTAGATTTGTACCCCCAACACCGTTTGACAACTAGTGTTGGTGTGTTTACATCCCAATAACTTAGTGGTTTAGCAAAGGAGAACGATAGAATAAGAACCAGGGTTAAAAAAATAAAAAGTACTAGGGTCGATTCATTCACCTAAAATTCTTCAAGGCGATGCCCCAGCATACCTACAGTCTAGTGACTGAAACAAGTAAAATAAAATAATATATATATATATATATATATATATATATATATATACAGAGAGAGAGAGAGAGAGACCATTGGAGATATGCTGTGATTGTGAAGACCTGACAAGTAAAGTGAGATCACAGCTGTAGCCTACACCAGCGTTGCATAACCAGCCCATTTATAAAGTACCTTTGAATCATCAGGTGACATTCCGTGCTTAAGGAGACCTATCAAGTCAAGTAATATCAAAATCAAATCACAATCAAATGGAAATTGTAGTTGTGGCCGATGCCAGTGCCACCTGACTGGCTCCCGTGCTGGTGGCACGCAATAAGCACCCTGCATGCATGGGTTGTTGTCAGTGCCACCTGACTGGCTCCATCTGAATGCGGTCAATGTCTGCTCCCCCTCCCTAACTGGCTCCTGTGCCAGTAGGACATAAAAATCACCATCCGAATGTGGCCGATGCCAGTGCCGCCTGACTGGCTCCCATGCTGGTGGCACGTAAAAAGCACCTACGACATTCTCAGAGTGGTTGGCATTAGTTAAGGCATCCAGCTGTAGAAACACTGCTAGATCAGATTGGCACCTGGTGCGGCCTCCTGGCTTGCCAGTCCCCAGTCAAACCTTCCAACCCATGCCAGCATGGAAAACAGGCGTTAAATAATGATGATGATGATATATATATCGTTTGTAGAAATACATAAATCCATATTTTAAAGCGGTCTAAGGTCAACAGTGCCTGGGGTCTAAGGCTTAGTTATGCATTGCCAATTGCATGAGGATCCTTAAAGACTTGCTCATACCAGGGGGCATCTTGATAAATTGTATGATGAAATAAGGATCTGCTCATCAGTAATATAACATGTTTCAGGCACCACAGCCGGAAAATAATAGCCAAGGCTGAAGGATGACAATGATTTACCTTCATGGTGCTTTGGTGACCGCAAAATGGCAGCTGTGCCGAAGATCAATTGACAATGGCAAAGGGAGATAATCACCTAGGTTTTTTTTTAAAAATAAGGCTTTCCCACCTCCATATTTTAAAGAGGTCTCAGGCCAGTAGTGTTTGGGGTCTAAAGATACACCATAAGTGAGAAACCCAGGGTAACCTCATAACCGTCCTATCCCATTATATATAT
>NC_068984.1:99383180-99394217 GCF_001194135.2 Octopus bimaculoides | reverse complement strand
ACCATTATTACCACTACTAATACTATTATTTTTGTTCTTATTTTTATTTTTATATAGTGTTAGGAAGGTGAAGGAAAATTTGTGATTGCAAAAAGGGATTACCTCAATAAACTTATTCAAGGTTTTCGGCCCAAAAGACCTAAGAATGGAAAGGGATTCTTTAATGCATAGTAAACAGTTGCTAATATTAGCCTTAAATTGGGGGGGTTCTAGATAAGATTGACCATTCAAGATAGTACTTCTTATTCCTCCTCTTGAGGTCATGCAGGTAAGAGGCGAGTGCTGTGGAATTATAATATTTCTCATTAGAAAAAGAACTCATGTGCGCCCTATACCTGGCTTTAAAATTAACTGAGCTTCCAATATAAAATTTATTTTTGTTTGTCCTCGTCTCTAACTATGCATTTATACACTACATTTGTGTATTTTTTTTTTGTTTTTGGCCTAGTCCATATTATTTATATAAGCTTGCTCTCATAATTATAATTTTTTTCTTTTTACTGGTGCCTTTGTTGATGTTTGTGTGTGTTCTTTACCCTGAAGAGGGGGTTATCACTAGTTTGTGCTCTATTTTGCTCTAAATACGGTGATATACCCGAGAAATGGCCATAGGTGTTTTGTGTTTGTATTCCGACCAATATTTGTAATCCATTGTAAATGATGTTAAATTATGGTTTGACTTTACTGACCGATGTTACCTGTTGGATGTTGGTTTAATGTATCGACTTGTGTGCCTTGATTTTCTTGGACTTAAATAACGTCGATGGTGAAATTTGGATTTTACTTTGTCACACATTGGATGTTCTGTTATTATGTCGTTCCGTGCACTTCGGTATTCCTGTGTATGAATTCCGAAATTGGATTTTACCTGCTAAATTTGCTGTCATGAGGGAAGTAATGAACTTTCGTACAATTTAAACTTAAACTTCTTTTATTGGCCATTAACCTCAATGAATGAACTATTTCACTACGTTTCCCTATGTATTATTTTTTTTCTCTCTATATTATTTTTTTTCTATATATATATATTTTCATTCCATTATATCTGTACAGGTCTATAATATTTTTAATCACCTTTTAATCGCAGTTTATTTATTTATGTTATTCTTTATATTTTTAATCGATTTTATCCTTATGTATAAAACTTTGATTTCCCTTTGCTATTTTGCTTTTTTGGTTTATGCTGTACTTCCTGTGTGTGGTCATTGATGGGTTGTAGCCTTTCGAGTCGATGACCTAATGGTTTTATTCTGCAATTAACTTTGTACATATATATACATATATATATACACACACATACACACGCATGCACACATACATACATACATACATACATACATAAACATATGCATATACAAACACATATATGGTGAGGTACTGCGATTTCTTAGAAAGTCAGAAATTCCTTGGATACATACCATGAAATTCCGTAAAGAGATGAAAACTTCGAAACATAAAATAGCAGGCCAGTTCCAGAATTGGTCAAGCTATATTTAGACCACCTTTTTATGTCCTTTCTGATTAACAGTGAGAGTGCTATCCCTAGAAAGGGCTGCTCATTCATTTGAGCAACTGCCAAATCTTTCTACTACCATAGTTTGGAAAAAAAGCAACCAATATTCCAAGCTGCCTATGCAAAGATTTGCAATTACCTATTTCCAACTGGTTAGACTTGTATATTCCACTTATCCTTCTTGCTGCAGCACTTTGTGAGACCAATAGGAGTTTCTAAGCAGTTCCCATGCACAAAATTGTTTATAGTGAGAGAAGTTTTCCTTTTGTTAGCACAATATTGGCAGGGTCATCCAGATGCTGAACGATCTCTTTCCTGGACAGATGTTCTCACAAGATCTAGAGATGTATCACTCCTTCCACATAGTCTTTGTGTCAAGTATCTTCACCATGACATGTAATTTGTAATCTCCACAGAATTGTAAAACAGTCAGACTTGACATTAGGTTTGTCTATATTTTTTGACAAGTATTTATTTTGAGTAGGTCAGTTTCAAGCAACCACCCTCAACAAGCAAGCTTGGAGGGGAAGTTTATTTAATGATGATCTGATCATGCAACAGCCTGTAATGAGTTACATGCAACCAGTAGTGCCTGTGAGTGACTCAATACACAGACACACACACACATGTATTTATACATATACATATATATATACATATACACATACACACACATGCATACATATACACACATATGTACACATATACTGACTTACCTATTTAGATAAATATATATATTCATACATACACATATGCATACACACACACATACATACATACATATGCATACATATACCCACTTATATATATATATATATAACATATATATATATATATATATATATATATAGATTCAAAGTTGAATATGATACTTATGTGTAGGCACCCGAATATCGCATCCCAAAAGGATAGGTGATTAAAATCAAAAAATAAGCAACATGGATTTCAAAGGTGATTGCAGTACACACGTTTCATGCTACTTCAATTTATTTAAGTAGTGTGTGTGTGTGTGTTATATGCATACATCACACACACACATACATTTCATATCAGCTCAACCTTTTCCTCTGATGTTTAGATTTTCTCATTTCAAGCTTACTCATTCTTTTTTAATTTCACATTTCACCTAATATCTATGTATTTGCCAATCTAGTTCTGTTTTCATTACTCTGATGAATTGTATGATAAAACAAGGATCTGCTCATCAGTAATATAACATGTTTCAGGCAAAATAATAAAATATACACAGCGTACTTTTCTTGGTTATAAGCGGGTGTTGAGTTCAATTTTCTAGTTTGTGGTTAATTGTTCCGCTAATAAATACATTCTCATATGTGTGTGTATGCAGGTCTCCTTCAAACAGTTTGAGATACACACATGAACACAAACTCTACCAACTGTTTATTAATTCTAGAGAAATTTCATTTCCAAGAAAAATCATTAATTCTATTCATTAACCATTGTTTATTGTTTTTTGTTTTTCTATTTAAATTTGTTTTGTTTTCTCTCCTTTTTAATTTAATAACTGTTCAACATTTTCGCATAAGATACACTCAATGCCTAAAGAAATATATGCCTTTTAATACAGGAATAAAACTTGAAACAAGGAATTCTTGACTGCACCCAGTGCATGGCTGGTGCTTAACATAATTCAAAGGAGATTAAGGGCAAAATTCCCACCGTTGAAGGTTTGAAATTTAGAATATAGAGGGACATAATTAAATGGAATGAGGTACTTTGTTTCCAAAGGTCTACCAATTCTATAAATAAAATCCTACGAAATATCAATGGATTTACTACAGATATATCTGGGGTTATGGTAACACTTGCCCAAGGTGTCACATAGTGGGACTGAATCTGGAAACATGTGGTTGACAAGCAAGTTTATATATCATCATCATCATCATCATTTAGCACCAGTTTTTCATGCTGGCATGGATTGGATGGTTTGACATAAGCAGGCAAGGCCGGGAGCTGCACCAAGTTCCATAGTCTATTTTGGCCTGGTTTCTACGGCTGGTTGCCCTTCATAACACCAATCACTTTACAGAGTGCCTTGGGTGCTTTTTATGTTGTACCAGTACAGACAGGATCACCAAATACCTTGCAAGACAAAGAGCCCTCAAATGAGGGAGGTGAGTAGTACTGAGAGGATGTGGCTTTGTGTTAGTTGAGAGTCCTAAAGTATTAGTGGGGACAGATATAGGTATCTTGCAGTAGAGTAGAGACATGGATGCCCAAGCTAGAAAACAAAAGAGAGCAAGTTGGAGAGTAACATCAAGAGAGCAACAGTGAGAGAGATGATGGCAAAGATGTGTTCAGAGATACTCTCAAGAGACATTGGTGGTTGTAAGAATAGGTGTGGTGATATAGAGGCTTGGGCTGGGTGAGCAAGCAGGATGAGTGACTGTAGCAAATACACATATACACACATATATATTTAAACAGACACATATATGGTAGAAGATAACTTTTGTCTCAGTACTACCGTTTCTTGGAAAATCAGAAATTCCTTGAATATTACCATGGAATTCGGCAAAAAAAGATGGAAGCTACAAGTCACAATGTAGCTGGCCAGTTCCAGAATTAGGCAAGCTTTGTTTAGACTACTATTTCTATGTCCTTTCTGATTAACAGGTGAGCAGTGTTATCCCTAGAAAGGGTTGCTTAGTCATTTGAGAAGCTGCCAATTTTTTCTAATGCAACAGTTTGGAAATGAAGCAACCAATGCCCCAAGCTGCCTATGTACAGATCTGCAATTATGTACTTCCAGCTGGTTAAGCCTGTATGTTCCACTACTGCCTCTTGCTGCAGGATTTGGTGAGAGACTAATTTATATTTATTTTTGTTAAATTACTTCAGTTAGCTTTTGCTCTTTTACTTGTTTCAGTCATTTGACTGCAGCCATTGCTGGAGCACCACCTTAAAGGGTTTTAGTTGAAGAAATCGACCCCAGGCCTTATTCTTTGTAAGCCTAGTACTTATTCTGTCAGTCACTTTTGCCGAACCTCTAAGTAACAGGAACATAAACACACCAGCATCGGTTTTCAAGTGATGGCAGGGGGATAAACACAGATATACACACATAAATAGATACATATATATTTATATACACACAACTGGCTTCTTTCTGATTTCATGTAGCAAATCCACTTACAAGGCTTTGGTTGGCCCAAGGCTACAGTGGAAGACATTTGCCCAAGGTGTCATACAGTGAGACTGAACCTGGAACCATGTGGTTGGGAAACAAGCTTCTCTCCCCGCAGTCACACTGTGCAAGTGGGAGATTAACAGTAAAAGTCTAACTTCCTATCCAGTGATAGAATTGTTTCTCAATTGTTTAAGAATGGCATGGAAGGAAGTTAAGGTTCAATAATTGCTCGTATGTGTTTATGTTTCAGGAAAAGAACAATTCTATCTGAAAACAAAGAGAGGGAGAGAGAGAAAGTGATAGGGAAGGAGATTTCTTTACAATTATACTTGTTGTTGTTAACCTGAAGTTCAGAACTTTAGGACATAAAATTAGATAATCTTATCCATTACACTAACATGATAAACATAGATATGTCATCATATTGACATGAATATTGATAAGCTGTCATCACAACATGATAAACATTAGTAATTTGTCATCACATTGATGTAAACATAAATAATGGTATTAAGAAAATTATATTGATTCATAACAATTTTTCTGGGTGGAGAAGTGGGGTATTGTCAGTTATATTGACAACCCCACCCCATTATTTAATTAGAATTAATCATATTGATTTTGAACGGATAAAAGGTAAATTTGATCCTGCATGATTTGAACTCAGAACATACTAAATGAAACTAAATACCACATGGCATTTTACCTAAGACCCTATACATTTTGTGAATCCAACACCTTAGTTACAACAACAACAGTTTCTGATTTAGGCACAAGACTAGCAGTTTTTAAGGAAGCTGGTTAGTAAATACCATCACCTATAATAGTTGTCTGATATTTTATTTTGTTGTTCCCAGAAGCATAAGTAAAATTGACCTTGACAAGATTTATATTCAGATCATAAAGACTTGGAAGGAACACCATAAAATAATCTTTCCAATGTTCCAAGGCTTCTACAAATCCACTGCTTTAATGATCCTGATGACAATCTGATCAACTCATGGGCAATTATCTTCTGCATTGTACTGCTGGAATAGTGAATGGGACAAAATATCACCTAAAGGTATTTGTCAGAAAAATGAGAAAAATCCTAATTACGCATGAAGCAGTCAATCCAAGGCAAATGTCAAAGGTTTATACATGCAAGGAAAGATTGGAAAGCGAGCACTTATTAGAAGTTACATCAAAGAAAGACAGTAAAATACATGCGCACACACACACACACACACACATCATGCACATATTCCTTGTTTTTACATTCAATCTTCATGCTAACATGACTTAAATGAATGTATATTACTGAAGCATTGTTTTACAGTCAGACACCCTTCTGTTACTAAGCCTTACTTGTTTTTCAAGTATCATGTATTCCACGTCTTCAAAAGCAGAGTCAGCAGGTGATTTGTTGACAAGGAAAATCCACAATAACATAACTAGATGGAGCTTAGAATTTTCAGAGAAGTACAAAAGTAAACAGTCACACTGACATGCATGTGCATGCATGCACACGCACACATACACATATGTACATATATATGTATATACTTACATATACTCACATATGTAAGTGTGCAATATACACATGATACAATGGGTCCTACATAATTTCCACCTGAATTCCACACAGAAGATGATGATCAACCCAACACTACTCTAAAAAACTTGACTGAGGTATTGTGTTATGTGACTGAATTTAGAGTCACATGGGCACAAAGTCATGCTTTCAACCAACAATATGTATGATGAATGGCAAGTCCTTAATCCAGTGAGCTATAGATGTTTTACTAAAGATCCCCTCTTCATAATATACTTGTTCATTTGCCTGTTATACTTTAGTTAGTTAGAGAGGTGGAGGTGGAATGAGTAAGAAATGGAGTAAAAGTGAGAGAAAGAGGTGAAGAGCATGAGTAGAAAAGAAAGAAGTGAGGAAGAATTAGAGAAAGATGTATAAATAAGGCCAAATGTGTCACGTGGTTAGTTACAGGGAGAAGCAAAGAGTAAGAGAAAAGAGGGAGAGAGAAGTGTTAACAACGTTCTGTAGGGTGGGGAGGGAAAGGTAAAGAGAACAAGATATGTTTAGGATATAATATTAGGCAGAGGGTGACATTCTGGTGGTGAGGTTAAAGAAAAGCAGATAGAGAGAGAGAGAGAAAGAGAGAGGAGAGGCTGAGAGCATTTGTATTGACAGAATAGAGATACAATGACAGCAAGAAAAAGTAAATATAAACAAACAGCTGAACTGAACTAAATGAAATTAGCTTCCTTACTGAAAACTATAGTGATGGTGGTGGTGGTGGTGTGTTGATAGTGAAAAGTAATTTTTTTATTGAACTAAATCTATATTATTACCTGTTCATTCACACTTTATGCTTTAGTTTGTAAGAGGAGAGGAGGGGGTAGAGTGAGAGAGAGGAAGAAGGAATGTAAGGGTGTGTGAGAGAGCAGGTAGCCAGTTAATGCATCATGCTGTTACTCATGTGGTTAGTGGAAGTGAGAGGTGAAGAGAAAGAGAGAAATGTTAAAGACATGAAGAGAGGGAATTACATGGTTAAAAAGTGTGTTGAAGAGGTAGAGAGGAAGAGAGAAATATAAAGTGCTTAGCAGAGGGAAATTTTTAAATAATTTTATATTATTGTAACTGGAAGTGAAAGAACTTGGCAAAATAAAAATAAAAATGCAAATCATCTTTTCTTTCTTAAATAGCTTTTCTTAATCTTTTTCATTCTGTGGAATTTCCACTGGTCCCACTAGAAATAAATTTGTCAAGCCCTTTCTTTCTGATACTGTATTAACCACAGTAAGAAGAAGTGAGCTCAACATCACCAGCTCATAAACCACTTGGAAATTTATTGCAATGTTGCCATTACTTGAAACAGCATGTTGAATTTGCCTTATTGTACCTATATACAGCTAGGTAGACTGGGCATGCAGTCTATCCTTGCCATCATGGAATGCGGCCAACTAGATACAAACTGTTGATCTCTCAGCACATTATCAAGTCATTCATGCTCATTATCAGCAATATACAGATGTAGCTAAATCACTCATCATTGCTGTGAGGTGTTTACATGTTTAGCAGATATGCCAGGGCATTTAACAGATGTGAGGGTATTTAATAGGTATTTGGGCATTTTGCAGATTTGTAAAGGCATCAATGTTTAGCAAATGTCTGACAGATGCATGCAAGTATTTAGCAAATGTATGGGCATTTAGCAAATGCTTCTGTAGGTATTTGGTTGAGGTGTGTGGACATCTAGCAGATGGTCAAGCGTTTAATGGATGAATGAGTATTTAGCAGATGTTTGTGGATATTTAACATGTGAACATTTGTCAGATGGACCAATATTTAGCAGATATGTTCAGCAAATTTAGCATATGTAAAAATATCTTCTTTTATACAGATTATTCCAAAACAGACGAAAAATTTATCAATGAAAGTACATAGACACACATTATCAAAACTTCATTACAAAGATTCATACTATTCTGTTTGACTAAGATTTGTTTTTGAACTTTTAATAAATTTAAAGAAAATCTTTCTTCAAATATGACTGTTATCAAGTAAATTTTTGCAAAACCTTTTAAAGATATATGCATATGCATGCATGTATGTGTGTAGGTATGTAGGTATGCATGTATGTATAGCATATGTGTTTACATCTAACTAGATATGTGCATACTCTAGTTATAATGAAGTTCAGTTCTCAACCATTTTTTTGGCTATGATTCATATTTTACCCAACTGGACCCCTATAACCATTTGATATTTCAAAAAAAATCCTATTGTATTTTTATAACTAAATGCTATTAGGAACAGTATGAAGAAATTGCTAATTATTTTATGTATTGTAGAAGTATAACCAATTTATTGCTCATACATTTTAACAACGAAATTTTATACGGACCCACAAGGGCCATATGGAACCTGGTTGAAAACCACTGATGTAGATGGAGGTACCAATGCAGTCCTACATACGTACACTGTCTGAAAATAAAAGACAGGGTGGTCACAGCTGGAAAGTCTCATATCAGATTTGTTGAATCAAAGCTGAGCTGGAGCTAAAAATTTTAAGCAAATACAGTCAAGAAATATCAGCACATTTACACACCAGAGGATACTGACCTCAGCATTACATAACACACTGATCACATATATTACATAATACCTCACACACATTACACAACAGATTGAGCTCATATATCTCATATTTTACCTATTAATTTTACATACTACAGTACCCTCATATATGACATAATATAAAACCCTCACACATTACATATTACAGTACCCTTTTATTTTACATTACTGCACTGCCTTCATACATTGCATGCTACAGTGCCCACATACACTACATATTACAGTACCCTCATACTTTTCATATTATTGTATCCTTTAACATTACAGTACTACACTGCCTTCGTACATTACAGTACTACTACAGAACCCTCATACATTACTCAGTATAGAACCCTCAAACATTACATATTACAATACCCTCATACATTTCATATAACAGTATCTTTGTACATTTCATACTCCACTGCCCACAGGCATTACATAGTACAATGATCCCACAAATTTCACAATTCTGTTACTTCATATATTACATGATTATGTATATTACACAATATTTACACAATATATTAATGTCATGCATTGCATGTTAAAATAATACCATTCATTACACAATCCACTAACTTTTTATATTACATAATACAATGCCTCTTACAGTACATAATACAAAGTCATACAACAGGGTAACAAAGCTGCATCAAAAAGGCTGCACTGATAAAACTGATGCTCAATTAACTGCAACTCCAGTTGGTGATGATGATAATAGTTCGGTGGTATGGTGGGGACTGTGATAATAATGATGATAGTATTTAAGGTGATGATAATGGTAGTGGTGGTTGAGGTTAATGATGATGAAGATGGAAGTATTGTGATAATAATGATGGTGTTTAGACTAATGATGGTAATTGGCAGTAGTGGTGGTCATGGTGAGGATGATAATTGTCATGGGTATAGCAATTATCATGAAGATAATGATGGTGATGATAATGATGATGACAATGGTGATACTTATAGTGGTGGTGATGATGATAGTGCTGTTGGTTATGAAGATGACGACGATGATGATACAGTTGATAATGGTGAAGATGGCGATGATATGATGATAGTATTAATGACATTACAATGACAGTAATGATAGGTGATGGAGATTGATAGCGATGATGATGACAACTATGATGTATAATACTGATGAAGATTAAGTGTGATGATGATGATGACGATAACGGTGAGGATATCAGTCATGATGATGGTGGTAATGATAATGTTGGGGACATGATGCTAATGATAATGATGTTGGTGGAAATGATGGTGATGGTGGTGGTGGTAATGATGGTGATAGTGATGATGTTGGTAATGATGATCATTGGTAAAAGTGATATTGATGATTATGGCTACTGTGATGATGGTGACAATAAAGTTGGTAATGATGACGATGATGTTGTTGATTATAAATTGTAAAAGGTATATATACTGTTTTTCCCCAGACAATATTTTCCCAAATGGTAATATTGCTATTTACTTAATCAACCAAATCAAAATAATGTTATATTTACCTATTTATAACTTAGTATGATATAGAGGGACAGAACCCATAACCTTGGTAATGTTAATGGGCTTAAGTTTAATATGTATATATTATGTTTAATATATATATATATATATATATATATATATATGTTGTTGTACTTGGGGATGGTCATATTGCCAGTTTAGCCAATAAAAACACACGCACTGTATATTTGGTGTTAATTTGCTTCAGCTTTATATTACATTAATATTAATCTTATTTCGGCCAGAGTTCTTTCGTCACACTTCTGTGACCTCATCAGTGGTCCTTTGTTTCCTTCCTTCTTATGTGTGTCTCACCTTGCTAAATATCAGCCATTTTGTATTCTCAAATATTTGTGTGCAACTCATACACTCCTCTCCATACACTTTCTGCAACTTTGCATAGGCCTCTGAGCAGGTATCGTCATGACAACTTGCTCTGTTATGGTCAATGCAACGATCACATGCTACACACCTTCCTTCCAAGCA
Source organism: Octopus bimaculoides (assembly GCF_001194135.2). Taxonomy (NCBI): domain Eukaryota; kingdom Metazoa; phylum Mollusca; class Cephalopoda; order Octopoda; family Octopodidae; genus Octopus; species Octopus bimaculoides. Next base: position 99,383,441 of record NC_068984.1, on the reverse strand, counting down.
CTGCTGTAAACAGCAGAAGTGAGCTGGAATGTTAAAACTTAGTGCACATGCACAACAGAGTTCAAAGTCAATCTTTACAAAGCCGCTTTACTTTGTGTGCTTTAGCTTTGTTATTATGGAAACAGTCCGGATACTTACTGATTGGACCTTGTATATATAAGCATAGACATGACAATATAGGTGCAAGCATGGCTGCATGGTAAGAAGCTTGGTTCCCAACCACATGGTTCCAGGTTCAGCTTCTCTCTCTTCATATATGTG
>NC_068984.1:99379921-99383170 GCF_001194135.2 Octopus bimaculoides | reverse complement strand
CACTGCCAGATATTTTGAGCATCTCTGCAGTGATTCCTGATGGGCATATATATATATATATATAGGGAATGGTAGAGCAAGCCAACATGTACCAGTACTGGAAACAAGTACCCAGTACTAGAAACAAGCAGGCTGACACCCTGTCTTAATATTACAACCAGTAGCATCACTACAGAAACAGATGATGGCTGCAGAGGAAAGTGTAATAACTGTTGAAAAAAAAAAACACTGAAAGAGGGGAAATAAAATGAAATATCCCCCTGTAAAAGTAAACAGAAAACAACTAGAATGTGTGAGAAAGAACAAGTCCCTCAAAACGACAGTGATCTCTCTCCTCAGACTAATAATGAAGAAGATGAAGCATGGGATGATCTAAGATTCACTGTCTTTCAGAAATCAAACCAACAATTAATGAATAAAGAAAATCACATATCTTGGGAACATGAATATTCAAATATATATATATATATATATATACACACACACACACATATATACTCAAATACACACACACATATATATATATATGAAGTGAATCAATTTTATATATGTTTGTACATATGGTTTGGGAGATGCAATTATAGATGTATAGAAAAAGAATATATGGCAATCAAATATTATCATTATTGCTACAGTTACTGCAGCCAATTACATTCATTTTTCTCCAATAATAATAAAAATGGTTTCAAATTTTGGCACAAGACTAGAAATTTTAAGGGAAGGGGTTAGTTGATTACAACATGTCCCCCTCTTCCTCCTCCAGTATTTGACTGCTACTTATTTTACTGACCCTGAAAATATGAAAGGCAAAGCCACCCCCAGCAGCATTTAAACTCAGAATGTAAAGATGCACAAAATGCCAACATCCAAACATTTTGTTTGGTGCAGTAACAATTCTACCAGCTCACCACAATAATAATAATAATAATAATAATAATAATAATAATAATAATAATAATAATAATAATAATCCTTTCTGCTACAGGCACAAGGCCTGGAATTTGGGGGAAGGGGATAGTCGATTACATCAACCCCAGTACTCAACAGGTACTTACTTTAACAACCCCAAAAGGATGAAAGCAAAGATGACCCTGGTGGCATTTGAACTTAGAACATGAAGACAGATGAAATACTGCTAAACATTTCACCCAGCATGATAACAATTCTACCAGTTCATTGCCTTTAATAATAATAATAATCCCTTCTATTATAGACACAGGGCCTGAAATTTTGGGGAAGCAGATAAGTCAAAAACATTGACTTCAGTACTCAACGTGTACCCTTAAAGAATGAAAGGCAATGTCAAGTACAGCAGAATTTGAACTCAGAACATGAAGATGGATAAAATACTTCTAAACATTTTGTCTGACATGCTAGTGATTCTGCCAGCTTACCACCTCCAATAATAATAATGATGGTGATAATAGTTGAATAATATACTAAAATGCAATGGAGAATTTACATGGAGTTAAAGGGTGAGATCAACAATAACAATAAAAGAAACCTTCATAAATATATAACAATGAATAGCAATAAATATAAAAATGCAATAAGACAATAAAAAGTATTCCCAAAATAGGAAAGGACTACATACTGTGATTCAGAACATCCCACACAGTACCCAGATTACTTTGAAATACCAAAAGCATGTGTCTTCTGTAAATTCTAGTCATGCTTAGAATAGGCTCTTCCTTTATTTGAACTAGAGTTGCCAATATTAAATCTTTTATTGTAATGGAACTTATGTAAGTATATCTATACATTTTTTCTCTTATTTTTTTCTCAACAACTATTCTATTTTCTTCAGTGGTTTTACAACTTGTCCTTTCATTTCTCCCACATCTTCTGCTCACCTACATTATATTCATACCTACTCACCATTCTCCCACTTAGCCACTATGCCACACCACTATCCCACCCTCACACTCGCACACTGCAACATATTACAAGAAACCACTCACATCTCCATGCCCATCACAATACACAAATACCCTCCTATTCATGCACAGACTAGCCAGCCTCCTCCTCTTCTTCCTAACTTCTCCCCATAGAATTATATTTCCACCTCAGCCCTAAACCCATTTTATCTCATTCTTTCTTTCCCACCACTTTTCCTACATTTTTCCCTTTCTTTCATTGCTTTCTTTTGTCTGATGAAGGACTAACATCTGAAACATTAAAGACTTTTTCCCTTTAACCCTTTAACATTCAGATTACTTTGCCTAACGTAGCACTAATTTATTCACTTTGTTTTAAATTAATCATGCATTATCTCATAGCTTTGAGATTTCAATAATGTAACTGTTTTTAGAGTGACATTGTAGGATAGGTGTGAGAGGCTGGATATGACTGGTAGAATATTTTGCCCAGATATGGCTGGTTTAAATGCTAAAGGGTTAACAGTTTTATCAAAACTTGTCCTCATTATTTTATCTTTTTCTTTGTTTTCGCTCATTACCTAACATATATATATATAGAGAGAGAGAGAGAGAGATAGATAGATGTACTTGCATAGCAAGTGACCTGATCTGAGATCGTGTGCTGGAACGAAAACAATTGCAGCGTGGAAGGTGTTTATAAGCCATTTAAAATAACACACAAAAACCGTTAGATTCACTTCAACATTTAACTTTAATTTGTCAAAATATTTTCGTCGCTTTGAGACCGTGACCTGTTCACTGACAAAATTCCGAGTTGCATCTGAGAAAGTAACAGTTAGTTCATGATATATATGTATGTATGTATGTGTGTCAGATGTGTCTCAGACGGATCTGTGGTATCAAGTGGGAGGACCGCATCAGTGATCTTGGGATATTGGAAAGCTCTCGGTGTGAACGCGTAGAAGCTCTTGTGTTGAAGCAAAGGCTCATATGGAGTGGTCATCTGGTCAGGATGAAAGATTCAAAGATGCCAAAATAATTCTTTTATGGAGAGTTAGCTAAAGGAGAACGACCTCCACATAAACCAAAAAAGAGATATAAAGACTTGCTGAAGGTTTCCTTGAGAAATGCCAACATCTCTCTTAACACATGGGAAGGCATAGCTACTGACCGTAGCAGGTGGAGAAGGATTGTGCATGAGGGGACAACTACTTTTGAGAAATCACGAATTGCACATAAGAAATTAAGGAGGGATGTCAGGAAGGGCATTGTTGTTGCACTTCCAGATGGTAAGGGTCTTCCCATGACACTGACATGCAGTGTCTGTGCAAGACCGTGCCTCAGTAAAGCTGGGCTTATGAGTCATCTT
>NC_068984.1:99373839-99379279 GCF_001194135.2 Octopus bimaculoides | reverse complement strand
ATATGTAGACACACACACATATATGTGTGTGTGTTTGTGTGTGTGTGTGTGTATTTGTCCCTCTCACCACCGTCTAACGGTGAATGGATACAACGTCTTAGATACATATATGCACAAATAACCTTGCTTATACATATATACAAGTACACACAATCATATAGACACTTACACTCACTCACAAATATACGTATAATCTTAAAGTATACACGCATATACGCTTATCCATCACTACCTTCATACATATATGCACATATACGTATACACACACATACATACACACATACATATATACAAATATATATGATACTAATTCAAGGGTAACGGTTAAAATTCAAATTTGCATTCTTTTTATTTTTTATTGTTTTTTATTATAATTTTTTTACACACATACACATACCACACATAGATATATCTACACACATACTCACACAACGCACAACACATACACACGCGTACACACACATATACATCTACACATACGTACATACATATCAAACTATATATACGTTCAACCGGTTATATATAACTACGTATATGTATTTTAGTATGATGCATCTCAACATGTATGTATGGAATTCCACATGTGAGAGAGAGAGAGAGAGAGAGAGAGAGAGAGAGAGAGGTGACTATAGTGGGGTACTCCCGAGTGGAATCTGGATGTTACCCCATTCGGATTTACGGTTGAGAGAGGGTTTGTATTCTTGTATACAGACAGCTTCAGTGACTTGTCTCAGCATTGCATCAGTAGGATGTAGCGTTATTACGGGAGAGAGGCTGTGAACGCTATACTAAAGGTTTAAATTAAAAGATTAATTTAATCTTTTAATTTAAACCAATAGTATAGCGTTTACAGCCTCTCTCCCGTAATAACTCTATGTAAACCAGCGTGTTTGTTTCTTACGGTCACTTAGCTATATAATGTTATAACTCGTACGTACGTAACCTTAACATTTAGCATATGTCTTGCTTCTGTATTTTGGTTCCCTGACGATGAATATATGTGCAATTCCAGCACCTCTTACTTCTTTGGAGTAGAGTGCACATATATTTTGAAACATATGTAGGAATTAAAGGAACTTATTGTTTATATGCGTTTTGCTCCATTTATTATTATTATTCATATCTACTCAAAATACATCACTTTAACTTGGTATTTCTACCAATAAAACGGGTGTGATATCCTAGTTTTTGTGTGATTTTTGCTACCCATGGTATCAACATATTTACATTATCAAAGTTTTTTCAACCGAGATAATATTAATATATACATAAATTAATATATATATATATATATATATATATATACAATTGCAGCGTGGAAGGTGTTTATAAGCCATTTAAAATAACACACAAAATCCGTTAGATTCACTTCAACATTTAAATTTAATTTGTCAAAATATTTTCGTCGCTTTGAGACCGTGACCTGTTCACTGACAAAATTCTGTGCTATATATATATATCACCAAGACACTGCCATCTTTTCTCTCATCACCTATTTCATCCTTCCTGAGAAATTCATATTTCACACTGTCTTACTGAAGAAGTTCTAAAGATGAGAAAGGAACAGAGAGGGTGGGAGGGAGAGAAAGTTTTCTAGCAGTGGAGAGTATTGCGAAGTCTGCCTGCTGTAGTATTTTATCCCATTTTAAGTGACATCAACTTATGTGAGTTGGTCTCAATGTTCAACAAAGGAGCTTGTACATGGACACTTGATCTGAAGGAAATAGCAGCTAAATCTGCTTCAAATAACACCCTACCATCTTAAATAAGAGATATATTGGACAATATAGTTCTTTATATAGAGAAAGACAGGATGGTACAACTGAAACATCTTTAGTTTTCATTGCAGAGGTTCCTTAATGAACGTTAATCTGGGGTTAAACAACAACATTGAAGTTTACTTCAAGCCAGTGAGTAAAGAACTTTGTACAATCACTTGACTTACTAAAAATAGCAGCCAAATTTCCTTCAAATCATTCTACTGACTTAAGTTATGGAAGAACACATTGGAGAATAGTCTCTTGTGTGTGTGTGTGTGTGTGTGTGTGTGTGTGTGTGTGTGTGTGTGTGTGTGTAGAACAACAATAAGCTAGAAAAAAAATTACCCTTCTGACATTTTCTTTTGGTAATGATAATTTTAATAATAATAATAATAATAATATTAATAATAATAATAATCCTTTCTACTATAGGCACAAGGCCTTTTTGAGAAAGAAGATAAGTTGATTACATCAGCAGCAGTGTTTCACTGGTACTTCATTTATTGACCCCAAAAGGATAAAAAGTAATGTTGACTTTGGCGGAATTTGAACTCAGAACATAAAGACAGACAAAATACCGCCAAACAGTTCGCTCGGTATGCTAATGATTCTGTTATCTCACCAATAATAAAAGTAATAATTTTTTCTTTTTTTTTTCTCTTTTGTTCCATGTTCTTCTTATGTAACTGCCTCCCTTAGTTAGCTTCATACAAGACACTTGCTCCTTCACAACTATTGTTACTGAAGCCACAAAATCGAAGCACAAATGTCAAAGCTGCCAGCAACTAAATGGGCAACCCCACAGAGGTGGGTGTTTTTCTTGCTATTTGGTCACTCTGCAAGAGGAAAAATAAGACCTGTCTGAGTGCAGATGAACTCTGAAGAGTCAATGGTCATTTAAATAGGAGACAAGAGTATCAATCATATTTTGAATGAGTGCAGTATAGTAGCGCAAAAGAAAAACAAGCACAGATATGATTGTGCAGGCAAAGGAATGTTTTGGGATGCTAGTGAAGTATGTGGCTTCAGAACAACAGAAAAGTGGTATGAGCACAAACCAGAGGCTGTGATTGAAAATGTAAATTACAAGATTTTGCAGAACTTTGTCATAAAGACTGACCATACTCTAGTGGTAAGAAGACCAGACATGATTATAGAGGACACAATAAGCAAACAGTAGAAGATCATAGATTTTGCAGTTCCCAAGGAGTGTAGAGTCAATGCCAAAGATATGGAAAAAAATTGAGAGGGGGCTGAGGAGACTTTGGAAGACCAAGATAAAAATTATTCCTGTAGTAATAGGTGCACTGGGCACAACACCCAAAATGCTACCTAAAAAACTGAAAGAAATTGTAACTGAAACTTGCATCCTATATTCTGTAAACATCCTAAAAAATATTCTTGAGATTTGAGGAGACATGTCATTACCAAACCTCAAGATAAAATACCTGCTAACATAATTAGCATGCACTCATATAATAATAATAATGATAATAATAATAATAATAATAATAATAATAATAATAATAATAATAATAATAATAATAATAATAATGTTAATTAAATGTCAAAATATAGATGAAAATGTTGATTAAAATGGTTTTTCGATTGCTGTAAACAAAATGATTTATGTGATTTCAGACACAAGAGAATAAGTCTTCATAATAATAATAACGATAATAATAATAATAATGACAATAATAATAGTAATAGATGAAGGAATGACTAAGCAGGAAATAGAATCAAATGCAACAAAGTTTATGATCTTGAAAAAAAGGAAAAAAACTGACAAAAAAAAAAGAAGATTATTAAAAGACAAAATTGTTAAATCTGTGGAAATATCAAATTATTTTCTTATCTATTCCTGTCCCTATCAGACATATTAGATGCTTTGTTTTTTCTGGATTTATTTTTATTTTCTTTTATAGTCAAACAGATTCTATGTAAAGTGCTTCTGGTTTCAGTCATTAGGTTGTAGCCAAGCTGGGACACCAGCTTTAAGGGTTTTTAGATGATTATATTAATGGTAGTTCACTTGTTTTTAAGATTGGTACTTATTTAATTGATGTCTATTTGTCGAACCATTAAGGTCTGAGACATATAAAAATAAATGCAAATGCGACAGTCATACATATTTATGGTGGTTGCTTTATTTTGAGCATAACCATTTCCTCATTGCTGACATATGCTTGTAACAGATTTCATAGTATTTTTACCATGGGCTCTCAGACAGCAACAATACACACACACACACGCACACACACACACACACACACACACACACACACACACACACACACTATAAAATCTTGTACATAAAGACAATGAAGAAACATACTGAAAACCAAAATACATAGAGGTTGTGGACATGCTCATTCCTCATCCGTTATTAACCAAAAATCATTGCAATTTCAATATATTTCTTTTATTCTTTCATTCTTTTACTTGTTTCAGTAATTTGACTGTGGCCATGCTGGATCACCTTAAAAGATTTTTTTTATTTTAGTTGCACAAATAGACCTCAGGACTTATTTTTGTAAGCCACATATTTTATTGGTCTCTTTTGTCGAACCACTAAGTTACAGGGATGTAAACACACCAACATCAGTTGTCAAGTGATGGTGGTGGGACAAACACAGACACACACACATAATCATCATCATCAACATCATTTAATGTGTGCTCTCCATACTGGCATGGGTTAGACTATTACTATTATTAATATTATAATTATTAATATTACTACTATTAATATATTTAAGGCAGTGAGCAGGCAGAATCATTACCACACCAGATAAAAAATTTAGTAACAATTCTTCTAGCTTTACATTCTGAGATCAAATTCTGCCAAAATTGACTTTGCATTTCATTCTTTCTGGGTTGATAAAGTAAGTACCAGTTGAGAAATAAGGTTGATATAATCAACTATCTCCCTCCACTAAAATTTCAGACCTTGTGCCTATAGTGGAAATTATTATTATTATTATTATTATTATTATTATTATTATCTATAATATTATTCTAATTTACCTACATTTGTCATGCAGTGAAATGGATAGCTGTTGGGAGAAGCAAAAACATAGGGAAAATGAGAGAGAGAGAGAAAAAAGAGAGGAAACAATATTTAATGGAAAGCAGTGTGCAAGTGGGGAGAGGAAGGAGAAGAGGAAAGATGCATATACATTTACACATCTATGTGTATATGTATGCACATATATGAGTGTATATAACATATATGTAATGTATGTAGTAGTTGTTAAAATGGTAATGGCATTATTGGTACAGATATTGGTTAATGAAGGTGGAAACAGCAAAAAGGTTAGTTTTCTTTTACTGAAATATTTTTTTTTAAATTGTCATTTATTGCATGTGCTTTGGTACAATTAATTGTCATCTACTAAAGTGAGCCTTTCATATTTGCTGATCTCCTGTAACTATGGAACACAACTGAAGACAAAATTTATATTATTTGTAAGACAGCTGACAGATAAATTATGGAAAGAAATTGAAGACATAATCTTAAGGCTACAACATTTGTATTATTCACATAAATAATTTATATTATTTGTCAGAGAATTGACTGATAAATATATTAAATTTAGTTTGGTACACACACACACATACATATATATATATATACATATATACATATATATATATATATATATATATATATATAT
>NC_068984.1:99369977-99373597 GCF_001194135.2 Octopus bimaculoides | reverse complement strand
TATATATATATATATATATACACACACATACATATATATATATATACACACACATATATATATATACTCAAACACACACTTGTGTGTGTGTGTGTGTGTACACCCATGTGAAAGTGCTTGGCTTAGTGGCTAGGGTGTTGGACTCATGATCATAAGATTGTGGTTTCGATTCCTGAACTGGGTGATGCATTGTTTTCTTGAGCTGAACAAAAAAAAAGAATTATCTTGCAATAGACCAGTGTCCTGTCCAGTGAGGAATATACACATAACAAAATTTGGGAAACCAGTCTTATGAACCTACAGTTCAGGAAGGACAGTTGATCCTTTTTGCTATAAATTGAAGACACTTTGCTTAGTGGTTAGGATGTTGGGCTTACAATTGTGAGGCTGTGAGTTCACTTCCTGAACTGAGCTGTGTGTTGTATTCTTGAACAAGGAACTTTATTTCACATTATTCCAGTTCACTAAGCTGTAGAAATAAGTTGCAATGTCACTAGTACCAAGCTGCATTGGCCTTTGTTTTTCCCTTGGACAACATTAGTGGTGTGGAAAGGTGAGGCATGGGTTACTGATGGTTTTTCAGAAATAACCTTGCCCAGACTTGTGCCTCAGAGGGGAACTTTCTGGATGTAATCTCATGGTCATTCATGACCAAAGGGGGTCTTTACACTTTTAATATAATATATATATCTTTACATACATGTACAAACATGATGAACTTCCATTATAGTCACTGTCTACCAAATTTCACTCAAAGTATTAACCAACCCAAAGCTATAATAGAGGACATTTGGCCAAGGTGATTTCAGAGGGACTGAACCCAGGACCACATGATTGTGAAGTAAACTTTAAATATACAGAAATTCCTGTGCTTGCATTACTTGTATGTTTTTTAGAATTCACAGCTCAGTGGTGCAGCTAGGACTGTGTGTTGAAGTCTAGCCATATGAACTTTTCCATGACATGAAAATAACGACATAATACACCGTTGCAGGTATGGCTGTATTGTTAAGAAACTTGTTTTGCAACTAAATGGTTTCAGGTTCATTTCCAGTGCATGTCATTATTGGTAAATGACTTCTAATGCCAGGCTGACCAACGCCTTGTGAGTGAATTTGTCAAATGGAAATTCTGTGGATGCCCATGATATAATGATAAATGTATGTGTGTGTGTTTATGTTTGTCACCACCTCCACTGCTTCACAACCATTGCTGGTTTGTTAATGTTCTGGTAATTTAACAGTTTGGCGAAAAGAGAACTATAGAATAAGTACCAAACTTAAAATTAATACTATGGCTGATTTGAAAGACTAACCCTTCAAAGTGATGCCCCAGCATGGTCACAGCTCAATGACTAAAACAAGTAAAAAAAATAGAAAGTAATCATACTGTAGCAGAATATTATTATTATGGCTAAATTATGCCTTTAATTTCCATCCAGACTTAAGATTGCTTAGTTCTTGAAGAAAAGTGGAAAATAACAGATAACGACTCTTGGGATATAAGAAGTGACAGCATATAGCAAGAATATAACTTTCAAAGATGTTGTCTCCTAAGACTGCAGCTTCAATACCACCTATATGAACTTTTACATCATCTAAAAGAATCAGCTATTTCAAACAAAATACAATTCCAAAAGAAATTACATATTTCATGATTCTTTATAAATTCCAACCAACTTACAGTTTGGAAAATAACTGTGGAATTTCCACAGGTACAGCTAGTTGTTATTATTACTACTATTACTACCACTATCACCACCACCACCAATGATATTCTTTTACAAATTGACAAATGTTTTTAGGAAGGAACGTATTTTAAAACTTCAAATAAACTGGACAAAGACATACAGGTTTGGATATTGCAAATCACCAAGAAATCAAATGGTATTATATATTTCTTTCACATTTTGGCACAAGGCCAGCAATTCAATTATTTTGACCCTAGTGCTCAACTGAAACTTATTTTATCCACCCCGAAAGGAAGAAAGACAAAGTCAACCTCAGAACACGAAAACAGATGAAATGCCACTTAAGCATTTTGCCTAGAGTGCTACTGATTCTGCCAGCTCACCATTTTAAATGGTACTATATATTAAAAGATAGAGTGCATATACACACATATGTATATATACAAATACACACACATGTATGTACATGTCTGTGAATGTATGTATATGAGTGTATGTATGTGTAAATGTATATATGCATGTATATGTATGGATGCAATAGTAGTTAAGACATAGTTCCACACTCCTAAAATCCCTGGAACTCCCAAAATATCTGAATGTGGCGATGCAGAAATACCTGTGGTCAGGGCCAGAGCATGTAGTAAAACCACTGGGAGTGAGAGACTCGAAGCTGTTGTCATAGTGTTCTTCTAGAAAAGGGACAATGAGATGTAAAATCTGGGGTTTCACGCAGTTACTGGTCATCATACTTAACCTATCACTAGGTATTAATCATGAAGACTCAAAGAGCAGTGCTCATGTTGTACAAGAGTTTATCACTATAAATCCAATGATGAAAAATGTCTCTTTGGGGTGACCTCATTTGTCATTCCAACTACTGAAAGTCCTTTGGTAAAGGAAAAGCAGTGATGTGCACAAACCTAAACAGATGGAAGTGCACAGTAAGTTACAACATTCGTTGGTCATCTATGCTTCAAACTTTGCAGATCTACGAACAACACTGAATGGTCATCTGAGAGGGTATGAAAGGAAAGTCAGAAATACCAGTGACAACAAGGGAGCACAAGGAGACATCAATCATAGGTGACTTTTGAGTGATCACTATGTATTAGATCATTAAGAATGAAATGTCTGATTTTCTTATGCATCAAGTTTGATAGTCGTTAACTCTAATGTTTTATCCTGACAATTCTATGTTTCACAACATTGAAGAGTTACATCATCACTTTTCAAAATGCAATTCATGGTGTCTGGTTATATTGTGAGTTTTCTATTATAAATCAATTTTTGTAAACAAAAATTTGTGTTGTTTATGAATGAGTTCTGTTGTGGAACCAATGCATCCCAGACAGCCTGAGACATCAATGAGATGTTTGGTGAAGATGTGGTGAATGAGCACCCTATACGACAATGGTTTAGGAAGTTCCAGTCTAGTGACTTTACTCTTGAAAATCAGCCCCGTGGTAGACCTGAGACCAAGGTGGATAATGATGAACTGGAAACTGTAGTGGAAACGGATTGGATCCATCTCAAACTATTCATGAGTTAGCAGCAAGGTTTGATGTTTCAATTCCAACTGTATTGGACAATCTGAAACAAATCAGCAAGATAAAGAAGCTGGACAAGTGGGTACCACACGAACTGGATAAGCATCAAATGACACACGTCATCTTGAAACTTGCTGTTCTTTGCTGCCATGGCATAAAAGCAAACCATTTTTGCATCATATTGTTATCTGTGATGAAAAATGGGTTCTTTTCAACAGTAGTGAGTGTTCTGCACAGTGGTTGGATAGAGACGAAGTGCTGAAACACAAACCAGTAAAGAATATTCACTAAAAAAAGCTAATGGTGTCTGTTTGGTGGTCCAGCACTGGTGTCATCCACTACAGCTTCATGAAACCTGGTAAGTCAATTACAGCAGATGTATA
>NC_068984.1:99364901-99369967 GCF_001194135.2 Octopus bimaculoides | reverse complement strand
AGCTTCATGAAACCTGGTAAGTCAATTACAGCAGATGTATACATCAACCAATTGGATGAAATGCTGAGTGAACTTGCAATTAAACAACCGAAATTGGTCAACAGAGACAAGTTAATTCTCTTGCAAGACAAATCTCAACCACATGTTGCATAAAGAATGCTACTCAAGTTACAGAAACTGAACTCCGAAGTACTCTGTTATCCACCATATTCACTAGACCGTGTACCAACTGACTATCAGATTTTCCAGGCATTAGACAACTTTTTGCAAGGAAAAACTTCAAATCTGAAGAAGATGCAAAAACAACCTCTTGTGATTTCATCACCTCTTGCTCTCCAGAATTCTTCGCTGCCAGTATAAATAAGCTACCAATAAAATGGTAAATTTGTGTTAATAATTTAGGTGCATACCTTGATTAACTGCATTGCTTTTGTTGAGATAAAGTAAAATAAACTTTCAGTTCAAAATTGGACATTTCATTCTTGTGCCTTTAATAGAAAGGAGTATTAGTATTCTATTTGAAGTAGTAGATCGGTAAACTCATTAGAATGTTGGATAAAATGTCATGCAGTATTTGTTTCAGATCTTTACATTTTGAATTCAAATCTTGCCAGGGTCAGCTTACTTCATCTTTTCAGGATAAGGGCATCCAGCCATAGAAACCTTGCCAAATCAGACAATGTAGCCTGGTGCAGTTCTCTGGCTTGACAGCATATGTCAAACCGTCCAACCCATGCCAGCATGGAAGATGGACGTTAAATGATGAGGATAATGATGAGCCAAGTAGTGGTGTTCATGTAATCAATGAACTTCACCCCATCAAAACTGTTAGCCTCTGGCCTAAATGAGAAATACTATTATTATCATTGATGAGGCAGCAAGCTGGAAGAACTGTTCGTACACCAGGCAAAATGCTTGGTGGTATTTCATCTGTCTTTACTTTCTGAGTTCAAATTCCAAGGTCAACTTTGCCTTTCATCTTTTTGGGATTGATAAAATAAGTACCAGTTGAGCACTGGGGATGACCTAATCGACTTAGTCACTCTCCTAAAAATGCTGGACTTGTGCCAAAAATTGAAACCATTACTATAAGGTGGTGAGCTGGCAGGATTGTTAGCACGCTGGGCAAAATGCTTAGTGGCATTTCATCTGTCTTTACGTTTTGAGTTCAAATTCTGCTGAGGTCAAATTTGCCTTTCATCCTCTTGGGTCAATAAAATAAGCACATGGGATGTAATCAACTTACCCACTGTCCCAAAATTAGTGGCTTTCTGCCAAAATTTGAAATCAATATTATCATTGATTAATGAAATAATTAATAACATTATTATTAATTAAAGACAGTGGTGTGATGGAATCAATAAATCAACAGATTATGTGCTATGCAGTATTTAGTTACCTTTCCTTAGCTATTGAGTTCAAATCTCAGGAACATTGACTTTGCTATTTATATTTATGGAGTCAAGAAAATAAGTCCCCTCAACATAATTTAGGTGCAGGTATGGTTGTGTGGTAAAGAAGCTTGCTTCCTAATCATGTGGTCTTGGGTTCAATCCCACTGCACAGCTTCTTGGGAAAATGTCTTCTATTATAGCCTCAAGTCAATCAAAGTCTCATGAATGGATTTGGCAGAATGAAACTGAAAGAAACCCATCATGTGTATGTATACATACATATTTATATATGTGTGTGTGTTTGTATTTGTTCTCCACCAACACCACTTGACAACCAGTGTTGGTTTGTTTACATATTGGTTTGGCAAAAGAACCAGACAGAATAAGTACCAAGCTTAAAAATAACTACCAGAGTTGATTTGTCTGACTAAATGTGTCAAGGTGGTTCCCCAGCATGACTAGTCCAATGACAAACAAGTAAAAGATGAAAGTTATGTTTCTGAGACTGTGCATCTTTATTGCTTATTATTCTTGCTAACTGATTGTTTATTAAGAGGTTAATAGTAATGATGGTATTGATGATAATTATCTTTATTATTATTAAGCCAGTGAACTGGCGTTGAACAAAATGTTGAGCAGCATTTCTTCTGGTTCTTTATATTCAGAATTAAGATTCCCCTGTGATTGAATTTACCTTTATCCTTTCGTCTGTTGATAAAATAAGTACCAGCTGAGCACTGGGGTTGATGTAATCAACTTCTGCCTCTCTCAAAATTGCAGGCCTGCTACCAAAATTTGAAATTGTTACTATTATTATTAGGCTAGGTGGCTGACAGAATCCTAAGCACATCAGACAAAACGTTTAGCATCATTTTTTTTTTAAAAAGAGAGTTAGCTGGCAGAATTTTTACTGTGCCAGCAGCATTTCATCTGTCTTTATGTTCTGAGTTCAAATTCTGCCATGGTCAGCTTTGCCTTTCATTCAGGATCAATAAAATAAGAACCAGTTGAGTACTGGGGATGATGTAATTGACTTACTCCACACCCCAAATTGCTGGCCTTGTGCCAAAATTTGAAACCATTATTATTATCATCATCATCATAATTAAGTCAATGGGCTGAAAGAATTGTTTTCAAAAATGTTTAGCACCATTTTATCATTTAGCTGGCAGAATCAATATCTTGCCAGGCAAAATGCATAGCAATATTTTGGCTGTCTTTACATTCTGAGTTTAAATTCTGCCAAGATCAACTTTGCCGTTCATGCTTTTGTGGAGTCAATAAAGCAAGTATCAGTCAAGCACTGGGGTCAATGTAAATCAACTTGCCCCCATCGCCACCCCAATTTCCTGTCCTTGTGGCTATAGTAGAAAGAATTATTATTATTATTACTGAGCCCAAATTTGTGGATGAGAAGGCCATAATCAACCTCAGTATGTTTAGTGATGTATCAAAGAAAATTTAAGACTCCATGGATGAGGTAGTTGTAATAAATTCAGTTACTGTTTGAAAGGGTATCATCACCTTCCAAGTTTGGTGTAAATCTCTGGGTAAAACGTTTGTGCTTGTTACCTGAACATGCATTGATACCATTGCCTCTACTTAGTCTACAACACATCTACCACACAAGAGCATTGTTCTCTCTTGTAATTCTACACATCACCAGCAATACATTGTTGACACAGCAGATCTACTCAGTCACGCACCACACATGAGCAGAAATTCAGCATGATAGAAACATCAGCCAAAACTCCCTCCAATTACTCCAGTTACACAAGGGATGACAACCATACCCTGCATAGTTACAGTCTGCTCTTTGGCAAGGCATAGCACCCATTCAACCATCCTACTAGGGATATGGTGAAGTCATGGGACTGCGGCATGGCCGATTGTGAAGAGGTAGCTTAAAAGCTCAACTGAGCCAATGGCGCTTCTTACATTAATGCTGTGTAGAGGAATCCTAAAAGATCAATGGTCAGGATCCCCAACCTCTATCAAGAGAGTAACTGCAATGCATCTATAGGGTTGGTGTCCATGGTTGTGTAATTATCTCATGAAAGATTCACTATGACTCAAGCTCTCAATTCAAATCCATGAAAACTGATTTGGATGGCAACAGACAGTTATGGGAATCCATGTAAACAGCATATTTTCATTTTAAAATAGAAAGGAAATACTGAATAACATAGTATAAGATATGCAATGTATGAAAACTAGATGGGGTGGTCACAAATAGAACATGTTTGATTGTAGGTTTGTTTGATCAGGACTAATCTGGCATTAAACAACATCAACAACAAAGAGTCTACAGAGATTTTGTTTTGTTATTGCTTAATATGGAGGGGAAAAAGAATAGTGATTTTGATCCTTTTTAGTGCCTCCAAGGCTGGTGAAAGGGAGGAAGGTATCTTCAAACCACAAACCTGGCCCAACCAGACAAGGTTGTTAAACTGGCTGACGGATTAAAATTCCGACCATTTAACCCATGGTGGGATTTGAATATAGAACACAAAGAAATGGAACAAGTATGCAAGGCATCTCATCCTATGGTCTAATGATTCCATCAGTTTACTACTACTCTTGACTGGTAGTTATCAACCCAGGAAGGCTGACAGGTGAACTTGATCTCAGTGGGATTTGAATTTAGAAGGCATCAAGGAATAAGACATCTTATGAGGATTGGCAACGAGAGAGAGAGAGAGAGTCACCTTCTCTTGTGATATATTTATCATCACCATCATCATCAGTTTAAATCCAGTTTTGCATGTTCAGATGGAATTTGGTTCAGGCAGATTTTCTTCAGCCAGATACCCTTCTTGTCTCCAGATAAGGTATAATTTCTCTATGCCTGGACATGTTTCCACAAAAGATTGAACAACCTTTGCATCATGATAACACTTCTTTTATAACTATCATGTGATGTCAAGGCAAGGGGGCAGTAACACACATATACACACATTATATATATATATATATATATATATATAGCATTTAATATTTTGCTCAGGCATTCTGATACAAATAACCTGGTGCAGAACTCAGTATACATATGCTTCACAACAAAGCGTTAGTCAAGTACAGGGCAGTAATAAGAAAATAAGATGACAAAGGAGTAAATGACTATCTTATGAACCTCATTAACTTACACCTGTTTCAGCTATAAGATGTAGTGGACTCATAGTTGAGTGTCTGCGCATACTTTATAGTTTCATTAGACCCTTGAATAGGAAGTGAGTCCACTGCATTGTATAACAGAAACAGCTGTAAGATAATGAAGTTCATAAGACAATCGTTTATTTCTTTGTCATCTCATTTTCATGTCTGGCCGTAAAGCCTTTTCTGTTTGTTTTCCTGTCTTGTTTTTTGTCTGCCACAACATTCCTCCATGGCAAGATTTAATTTGTGTATACAAATTTAATTTGCGGTCCATGGGAAGAGCTGTTTTAACGATGCGTCCTGACTAGCTCTTCGAAACGCCGGTGTTAAAACGGAGGTAGCTGATGAAGTAGAATGTTCTCTATGTGGCTTGTGTATTTTCTCGTCTCTGTTTTGTTTGCAATGTCCTGTACCCAGATATGCACCTATACATACAGGTGGATGTCGGTATGCACATACCTGTACGTATATATGCATATACTCATTTACCATTTGTTTATATATATATATATATAT
>NC_068984.1:99358974-99364753 GCF_001194135.2 Octopus bimaculoides | reverse complement strand
ATATATAAAGCTTCTCTGCTTCTTTCAGTTTCAGTCTACCCAATCCATCCGCAAAGCTTAGGGCAGCTCAGGGCCACAGTAGATGATGTTTGTCCAAGCTACTATGCAGTGGAACTGAACCTGAAACCATGAGGTTTGAAAGCAAACTTCTTACCATAGAGCCACACACATCTTCTAAAAACAGTTACTTTGTCTGCAAAAATGATCAACTTATTAACAATAATTAATCTCAGCTATTTAGATAATACAGGGTAGATGTTATTAGATATCTCATTATCGCAGGTTAATGGGGTTAATATTAGGAGCAGGAACTATCAACTATCACCTTGATATTGCTGTCTTTTATATCTGTTCCATTGGCACCAAGCCAATGAAGGAGTGTTTACATGCTTACTGTGAGAAATGGCAGCCAAACTATCCCAACCTCTTTTATCCTCTTTATAAGAAAAGAAAAAAAAATTAAAAAACGATATACTAGACAATGTAGACCTGGATATCACCAAAAGATGGAACGTTCATGGTTGGTCAGTCTTTTATTATAGGTGTACTTGATCGGATATAAGCTGGAGCTAAATAACTTCAATAGACCATCTTCGGCTGGTTTACCCTGATAAAGCGATCTTATCTCTTCCAACCATGTCACTCACCACTCACCATCTCCTCGCTTTGCATAATTATTCCACACATACATACACATATATATACATATTAAAAGACTTATTTACAGAAATAGTCTCTCACTTGCATACATTGACAATTGTTTCACACATACATACACAGACACACATACATTTTGAAACTATCATACAGAAATATATAGACTCTCATAAATACAATAACTGTCTCAAACATACAAACGCGCGCGCGCATACGCACATGCACACATATACACAAAAGTATAGATAGATAGATAGATAGACAAATATTTATATATTTATTACATATATTGACTCAAACTGTAACGAACTGTCCAATCCATGCCATTACGGAAAGCGGATGTAAAATTACATATACATTCACATGCACACACATGTGTGCGCGCGCGTACGCGTGCGTGTGTGTGTGTTGATAGATAGACATGAAAATATATACAAAGATAGACACACAAATAGACACAGATACAGAGACAGGCAGAAAGAAAAGAGTGAAGCTATCAAGTGGGAAGATCCGAGGGAAAGCAAGCAGGTGTGTGTATTAGTGTATGTGTAGTATTGGCGCGCGCGAATACGTGCCTGCGTCTATCTGTAACGCAGAGTGTCGTGCGCGTGTCAGCAGTCGTATGCGTGTGGCTGTGCACGTACTTGTGGACACGTCTGCCTGATTGCACCGCAATAATTCACTGCGCGCGCATCAACGTTCATAAATGTGTGTGTGTGTGTCAGAATGCGCATGTATACAGCTCTCATTATGTGACGTTCACACGTCTGAATGCTTGCACCCATCAGTGCGTATCTTATCTGTCTGTGTGTATATGTGTGTGCGTGTGCAATGTAATAGTCTGTCAGTTCATCAGGTGGTGGTATATGTAAATAGCATTACAGCCAGCACATTCGTACTCGCATGCACACATACAAGTGCACAAACAAATACGCGTACAGGTATGTAGGCATGCACCCAAACACCCACTCACATATGTACGTAACGCGTATAATAAAGAGAAAGAGAGAGAGAGAGAGAGAGAGAAGACAGGCAAAATGAGGGTGAACGAAAACCAATAACTGAAACTGATTCTCTTTATATTTCTTTTCCCGTTTGCTTACTTTCCCTACATCGAAAACGATATACATCACACACTCATCAAACGCACACAAAAACATTTCGGTGCAAGCGTGTGTAATACGAGAGAGAGAGAGAGAGAGAGAGAGAGTGTGTGTGTGATTTTTTTTATCAATAGCTTCGTGCCAAAACACATTACAAAGTTTGATAAGTATGTTAAAACGAAACACTAGGCTCTTGAGTAACACCAGTATCATTTTCAGCTGGTAGATAGATGTGTGTGTGTGTGTGTGTGTGTGTGTGTGTGTGTGTGTGAACACACAGACAGACAGACAGTAGCAGACAGCTGGAGCACATGTTCTCAAACCTAAGCGTCGCAGGTGAGCTAAACACCACAGGTAAACGACATTGCTAAATGATTCGCACTGTTGTCATGGTAACTAAGCTAAGCATCACAGATTTAAACCCCACCCCAAAATGACCAGCCAATCAGGGAGTCTCTATATAATTGTTTGGCTTGCTAGAAATAACAGCCAACTCTCATGCTGTGGGAGCTAGAAACTCTTTGATCGAAAGACTACCGGAAAAGGGCAGACCTGGGGTTAAATAACAACAATAACATGCACAGCTTGGTAGAAATAGCAGTCAAATCTCCATCTCAAAAACTGTAGAAAATGTCACATTGGATATGCAGTTGTGGATTCTTTGCGCATCGGAAAAAAAACAAAAAAAAAACGGAGTGGCTACGGTTGGAATGCTTTTGATGATAACTGAATCTGCGCGGTCAGAAGTAACATGTGGTTTATAAAAAGCAAAAGGAAATACTGAAAATTTATCAAACATGACAATGGCATGTTACGACGACAAGTACAGCAACATGTAGTGGGGGTAGATGTAGGGAAATCGTGTCAACATGTGATTAATAAACGGGTGGATTCCGTTTGACAAAACACTGCTCTAAACACGGCGATTAAATCTAAAGAAATAGAGTAAACATGTGATGAGTGGATGGGTGTGTGGAGGAGTAGATGTGCATGCGTGCGTGAGCGTGTATTCTGATTAATTAAATACTGCTTTGAACACAATAGGTAGAGAAAGAGCGTAAAGGTGAGATGCGGCGTGACGACTGACGGTGGTGGTGGTGGACGAAATGAGACACAATTTTGCAGCATTCCACAAAAGATGCTGTGAAACTGTGTCAATGACCAGGCCACCGTAGTGCGACGAAACTTTTTCACAATTCATAATAAAGTCCTATTATGAAATGTGAAAAGAAGATTCAAAATTTTTGTTTTTGTTTTTCTCTTTTCAAATGGACAGCATGTAATTCTATGCGTGCGAGTAAGCGAGTATGTGTGCGTCTGTCAGTACATACATATAAATGCACACTCACAAGTATGTGTGTGTACTTTCGTATACTCATAACTAAGATATCTACATAAAACAAAGGAATTAACAACTGTGTGTGTGTGTGTGTGTGTGTACTGTGCACCACACATGTATACACTCTCACATTCAAATACACACACGTATAAACAATACCACAGAGAACAGCAACAATCGATTCAAACAAACATGTTAACGCTGAGTATACCATAAATATTTTTTTTTCATATATGTATATATATATATATATAAACAAACATTTGATTTAATCGTCGATAAAATAGATAATTATTAAAGTGTCACACAAGACAATAAATTGTGCAAATATATGTTGGTAAGAGAACTATGTATTGAATTCCTGGGAGACAGTTCCAGCTAACTGTGTGGGTGTGTTACAATGAACAGAGCATGTGCGTCAGACACACATATACAACTACACGTCCACATCAGTTTATGTTCTTCTAAGTAGACGAGAGCTGCGTGATTTGAACTCACAACGTAAAGGACAGAATAATCAATAGAAGCATCTAATCTGTTGCTCTATCGCCTCTGCCAGTTTCGCTGTTCTTTCAGGGACAAAAAAAAATATTAGAAAAAGAGATCTATGATATGAAGAATATGGAATTAAAATTGTAAAAGGTAACGAAACTTTCAGCGCGCGCGCGCATGTGTGTAGGTGTATACGCACTTGCAGAGAGAGGGGAAGAGAGAAAGAAAGAAAGAAAGAAAGAGAGAGAGAGGGATAAAGAGATGAAATAGAGAAAGTCGTATAAACACTTTATGGTTAAGTATGTGTGTGTTTGCGTGTGTAGACAGCTATGTATAAATGCTCACACAGATTACGCGCACACACACACATGCTCTCACAGACTTGATAGATAGATAGATAGATAGATAGATATGTATACATGCTCTCACAGATTATGTGTATGTGCATGTGTGTGTGTGTGGTGTATGTGCATGCATGCATGTATCACATATGTGCATGATGCGTGGGTGTGCACGGATCATTCATATCACGACGTGTTTAGTGTGTGTGTGTGTGTGTGTGTGTGTGTGTGAGTGTGTGTGTGTATTGACATACAAATGTTTTTCCTTTTATTTTGTCTAGACATAACATCAAAAGCCATGCTGGAGCACACTGTGTGTGATGTCAGTGTGTATGTATCTACACACGTATACTACATGCTTGCGCACAGAATAGGTATGTGCATCTATGTATGAACGATTTAGATATGCATGAATGAATCCGAATATGTAAATATACATGTATATGTATGTGTGTGAAAGTATATATATGTGTGTGTGGAGCATGTAATCGCACATACAAACACATTATGAGAGAGAGAGAGAGAGAGAGAGAGAGAGAGAGAGAGAGAGAATGAAAGAAAAAAGAAGGTATAGAAACAGATACGAACAATAACAGAAAGAGAGGGGGGAGATAGAATATTGGTGAGAGAAAGAGATGGACGTGGTAGGTGATAAAAAAGTGGAATAAATGTTTTGGTCTTACCGTTTGTCCATGGAGGCTACCCATCCGGACACCATAGTTTTGATGAGTCGGCGCTGTGAGTTTAAAGGATTGTGATGGGAGCTCTTGGTAATTATGGCAGTGGCTGGCACCGGCACTGGTGCTAGACCAGTGGAGGATAAACTGGATTTATTAACATTACCATGCATGTCATCCCTAGAAACAACGATCCACTTGGTCGCAACCGTTCGTTTCTGTTAACAAACCGGAGGGGGGAAGACGGTGAGGAAGAGAGGAGAAAGAGAGAAAGATACACAAACAAAGAGAGGGGGGAAGATAGAGAGAAGAAAAAACAGCAACAACAATCGTTGTACGTTGAATGTAGAAATACCCTCTTCTAGTTTGAATGTCTTTATGTAGTGGATATATATGTATGCATGTAGTGTTGTGTATGTGTGTTATCTAAATACGTTTTATATATTACACTATATTTTTTATATACTGTAATATATATACATACATGTGTTTGCGTGTGTGTGATTTCCTAAATGTGTGAATATGTGTTTGTTTACATGTATGTATGTGTTTGTAAGTATGTGTGTATGTATGTGTGTGTGTGTGTGTTTGTATGCGTGTACGTATGTGTGAGGGTCAGTTTATCTATATACATATGCAGACGACAGCGTGGTAAAATCCTAAGGGTTCCTTGAGCACCAAGCGGTAAAACATTTCCAAGCGTAATCACACAGATGATAAATAGCGGCCACTATGACGACGACAGTGGCGGCGGTTGTGATAATAATGATGACGATGATGGGGATGATGGCGGGGGAGAAGGAACAGAAAGTGGAAGAAAAGACGATAAAAAAAAAGCAGAAAAAGAGAACGAAGAGAGGAAATTTAGTTACACTAAATACTAGCATTGGAATAGTGATATATGTATATAATATGTATGTCTATTGGTATCAATGTGGATGCATATATGCGTGTGCATGTATGTATATGTATATGTGTATATGTATATGTATGTGTGTTTGTGTATCATGCACGTATGCATTTACATATATATTGGTATGATGTATGTGTGAGTATATATATCACTATCATGTATATGTGTGTTAACACATGTTTATGTGTACACGTTGATATCACATGTATGTATATTTGTATATTTGCATATGTTTATATATCAATATCATGTACGCG
>NC_068984.1:99350993-99358874 GCF_001194135.2 Octopus bimaculoides | reverse complement strand
TATATATATATATATATATATATATATATATATATATGTACCCATATATGCATGTATGTATACATATAAATGTAGGTATATACATTTATGTATGGATATATGCATATATCTATATATTATTTATATTATATTATATATATATGAGAGAGAAAGAGAGAGAGAGAGAGAGAGAGAGAAGGTAGAGAGATACAAATATACACACACATATGTGTACATGTATGAATGTGTATGTAGTGGTACGTGTGCTAAGATACAGGTTAAAGGAAAACATTTTATGTATATTAAATGTGTGTGTGTACGTATATATGTGTATGTATGTATGAATGTATATATGTATATATATATATATATATATATATATACACACACAAATACACATGCACATATACATAAATATACACACATACGTACATATATATGCATACATACACACATATACACACATACATATCCAGGTAGAAAAAAAAATCCTCTTGACTACTCTAATTGTTGTGATGGTGGTAGTGGTCTTCTGGTAGTGTAGTGGTTTAGTAATAGTTGTGGTGGCATTAGTGGTTTTATTGCGGTTACCGTTGTTTAACCCCAATCAACTCTATACGAGTTAACCTTTCGTCAAAGAGAATCCATTCATGACCATCCAGTCTTCATACACACACTCACACACGCGCGTGCGCACAGGACCACGTTATCCGATGCATGTTCTTTAGACAGCAGGGTGTGATTTAGCTGTTGTTACTAGCACGTCGAACAATTACACAGAGCAGGCATGAGCAACCTATTTCGAGAAACGGGTCGCATGAGACATAACTTTTCATTAGTCGGGTTGCACAACTAAAAAAAAAATTCAAGGGAGTTTTTTCTTCGGCATGTCTTCAGAAAGTCTCACGGGCCGCAATTTGTCCAGGACTGACATGGAAGGCCTTTCATTTGTTTGTTGGTGTTGCTGTTTAGCCCAAAATCAGATGTATGATCAAAAGGCGTTACAGGCATGACCAACCCATGGTCTTCAAACTTGTTTTCAACTTTTTAAAACTGGAGGGTGTGATTTTAAAGAGATGCAGCTGTGGTTTCTAGCATGTCAAGCGACCACGTCATTGTTATTTAGCTCTGGCTCAACCATAAATAAACAGTCCTATGATGAAAAGCTGTCCAAACATGACAATTTCGGCTTTAGTGTACTAAGGATTGCAAGCTGCTATTTTTGACTGATCGAGTGATAACAGAAGATCCGTCGTCACTCAACGATGATGCAAGTTTGGCTGTTATCTTCAGAAGTTCGAGCAACCATCTGTTATTATCGACAAGAAGAATGAGGCACTTATCTTCCGATGAGGAAACAATGAATCCTACAACGTGTTACAACACTCTCCAATATATATATATATATATATATATATATATATATATATATATATATATATATTATATATTATATATGATAGATAGATAGATAGATAGATTTCTGTATACGAAGAGAATAACAATTTATTTACATCTCTTTTATATTCCATAATGAAGAGGTTTTAACTATAGATTTTCCTTGCGTTTTTGTAAGATACACGACCACGTTCAAGAAAAGCAAAGGTCCTTCCGAGCCATAGGGTCATGAGGTCGGTGTCCTGAGTTCTGTAGCGCATAAATCCCCTTTCTTTGGACGTGAAATCGGGTCATCGTAGGATTACACTTTTGCCAGTTGAATGGTCTAGAGCAACGCGCAATAAAGAATTTTGCTCAAGAACACAACGCATCACCCGGTCCAGTAATGGAAACCACAATCTGACGATCAAGAGTACAACACCCAAACCACTAGTGTGTGCCTCTATGCATAAATATTTAGTTTTATACACACACACAAATGTTGGCTTGCGATACAAATGACCTGGTAGAACTCAATATACGTATGCTCTTGAACGAAGCGCTAGTCGGGTACAGAGCGGTAATAAGAAAATGAAGTGAGAAAGGAATAAACGAATATCTTTTGAACTTCATATGCTGTGAGTCAATGGTCAGATAAAAACAAAATGAAACTGAACGAGGGAAAAATTTGAGCTGATGCATTTTGGAAGAAAGTCTACACTAAAACAGTCATATTCCCTTCCTTCAGGGGGACCGCTTACGGCATCCAACAATATCAGAGATCTGGGTGTAATTGTTGACAACAATCTCAATTGGAGTGCCCACATCAACAATAAGGTCAATATTAGATTCAAGGTTCATCCAAGGCTGAGACCACGAGCCATACGTTCCCTGCCCAATTCAAGATCACAACATATAGGTACAATGCGGCATAATTTCTTTTCCTCAACAGGCCCTGCCCTGTTTTACATTGTCCCAAAATAGATAAAAGAGGAAAAGGATCCTATCAGCTTTAAACGGAGCCTAGACAGCTTTCTTCAAAGAATACCAGACAAGCCACCCATACCTGGATACAACTCACTCAATAAGAACTCACTACTTGAATGGACCATAGTCCAAACTTGACTGTAAAAAGGATTTGGATAATCCTATCAGGTGGTGCTATAAAGTTAGACATGGCCTGGACTAATCTTTGGTCGAAACAAACCTAAGTTTTATATATTCATATATATATATATATATATATATATATATATATATATATATATATATATATATATATATATATATATATATATCAATTTGTGGTCTTCATGAACATCATTCATTTTCTGTCTAGAAACACACAGAGGAACACCTGTGGTGATATGATTGTCACTTCGACAGTACTTTGTACAAATACTGGACGGTATTGCCTTGACGTAAATGTGTTAGCTATAATGAGTTTCCTTCTGTCTCATGTTAACTTTGTTCATTGTGGCCCATAAGGCATGATGTCAAACAGGTTCCTGAAAACTAGAAGAGATTTTAGAATCCCCTTTGGTGTTGAAGATATTTGTAACAAAGGAAAAGGAAGTTGAAGACTGTACAATAGTGCTCCTACCGTTATAGAGCCTGCTTGTTCGTCGTCTATGATGTTTTCTGCCTGAGGTGTTCGTCTCTTCAAGACAACTGAACGCATTATCCTGCTTGCGCGGTTGATCTTCCAAATGAACGATAATGCAGTTATAGTTGTGCGTTGTCTTTCTTGGAAAGCACTCCATAGTCAACATCCGAGTCTACAACCTGTGTTTGTTGCCTTTGTACATAAGGATGTCTAGTTAGCCTCTACCGGCACGGTAACGACTCTGCCAGCTCATCTCTTTTACCATGGTATACATTACCCCCCCCCCCCGTTAATAATACTGACTCAGTCGCTTAAAAAAATTTTGAAACTAGTACAGAGAAACAGCAGCAATCGCTCATTTTGTTCAGCTTGTGAGTCTTGACTGTAAACACAAGAAAGAGACTGAACAGGAGAAACAGAGCGAACTGTGCAAACTGTCACTTACATTTTATATCAGTGATTCCCCATGTGAGGCATACGTCCCACCAGCGGGACCTAGGAAAATTGTGGTGGAGCGAGGGATACAATTTTTTTTCTTTTGTCTTTGTTTTGTTTGTGGAATTGTGAGAATCTTTCCTTTTCAACGCAAGCAGACTCTTATATTCAATCTAGCCAAACCAATCCCTCCAGCCAAGCTTACTGTGTGAAGACTCTTTGCTACAGTATAGCGTTATTCTAATGCCCTAGTGTGGATATTTCTTTAGGGAAAGTATATAATTATGAAATATTAAAAATAAAGTTGTTTTTTTTTCCAACCTCCAGACGAGTATACATTATTCTGGAAAGTTATAGTGGGGCCTGCAGGTAAATAGGTTGGGAAACATTGCGCTATATAATTCATGACTGCATGTCAGAGTGGCATATAGTTCCGTCCTTATTTAGGTGGAGATATGACATAATTGGGAAATTAGGATAATGGAATGGTCAATCACGCCTCGTTGGTCAACCAACGAGTTCTGGATTAGAGCTGATTTAAAGCTAAACATACTTGCTTCGTACAACACATCACCATGAGTTAGCAATTGAGATGATATCTATCACAACAAATGAACTCTATAAATAAATAACGGATTAAGAATACGAGTATACATGACAAATGCTTTACAGAATTAAACATTTGAAAATAATCATACATTTCATGTGCAACCGCACGGTTCCGGGTTCAGTACTTCTGCGTGATACAGTTAGCAAGTGTCTTCTACCATAGCCATGAACCGACCAAAGTCTTGTGAGTGGATTTGGTAGACGGAAACTGAAAGAAGCCATTGCATGTGTGTGTGTGTGTGTGTGTGTGTGTGTGTGTGTGTGTGTGTATATATATATATATATATATATAATAAAAAGTGTTGGTTTGTTTACATCTCCATAACTTAGAGGGCTCGGCAAAAAGAGACAATAGAATAAGTACAAAACGATGCTTCAGCATGGTCGCAGTTCAGTGGCTGAAACAAGTAAACGCTATAAGACAATACATGAATAAAATACCAGATTACCCAGACTGTCGGCGGGAGGCGAGCAAATGACAAGTTTCTGATTTCTAGTCATTTTCTTCCTACCTGCTTGAAACCATTTCAGATATTGCATCATCTTTGGCAGTAAAAATTGGCCAGCATAGTTGTCGTGGAAGTTGAAAGAGTTTGAAACGTAGCTAGGTGATAGGTAGTTCATTCACTTTTTTATTTTTCCAAAAAGCTTGGCCGAATTTCCGGATCAGGACACCCACATAAGTTGGCTTTTCTCCGTTTTGACGGGGGATTTTTATTTATTTTTTTTTCCACCATGGTCTTCGAAATGATGAGGGCATCTTTTTATGAAAAAATGATTTGAAAATTTATGATTTTTTTACACCCCTCTACCACTACTTTCCGGACCGATTTTGGCCAATTTTTTTTTTTTGTTCACAACACACTTAAAAACTATCGGTCTGGAGGTGGGTGGCGAGGGGGTTGAAGTGAAAAACGAAAATCATAAATTTTCAAAAAATTGTTTTCATGAAAAGATGCACCCCAACACTTTGAAGGCCGTAGTGAAAAGAAAATTGGAAAAAAAAACCTCGTCAAAACAAAGAAAATCCAATTTATGTGGGCATCCTGATGTGAAACTCCGTCGAAACGGCTTTCCTTAATTTTGAACCTGATTGTAATTGAGGTTGCTAATAAAATACCTGGACAATTTTTGGTGTTTAACAATTAGTATTCTATTCTCTGGATCACAAGTCGATTTTTCCAACACTAACGTCTAATTTATTAATATTTAATTTTCAAAGAATGGTGTCTAAAATGGGATAACGCGAGTAATGACGAATTTTAATAATTTCTTTCAATTTAACTGCATGATGTAGGTCGTGAAAAGGTTATAGATAATATTTTATCCTGTGTTTTTAGATTTAGTCGAGTTTTTTTAATTTCATATTATATGTCCTTTTTCCATTAACCTCTTTCAATTTGACCCAGGAATTAAAAACTTTTTGTTGCATTTCTGATCTTTCTTATGTCTAAGGATGGATAGTGATGTATATGAGTCTTGTTTTTCAAATGTAATTCTGGAAAACTTAAGAGGCAAACTTACCTTATCATATCTTACTCATTTTGCCCCATCTAAATTTGTCAAACAGAACGGAGATAAATTTCTGAAATAGTGTTCTGAACATGTTATAGTGTCTTTAACCCATAAACTGCTGGGATTTTGCTGTATGTAACACGAACTGCTGAGTCTATTTTGGGTAAAGTACTGCTTCGAGTGCATTAGTTCGGCGAACTTTTCCAAAGTTATACTGCCAATCAACATCGATCTATCACTCGAAAAAATACTCAGTGTTTCTTAACACCTTCTGTGATTGACTACACTGTTTCTGGGGTGAAAGGGTATCGTGTGCATACATTATACGTCATCAAAATTAGGTCAGACCATGCCCTATTTCCGTGGTTTCTCCACTGAGGTGGCCTATCGCAGTTTATGGGTTAATGCATTTAGAGAATGCCATTTGCTTAGCTGGTAGTTGTTGTACGGTAGCGAACATTTGTAAGTTCTTTTTGTTTTTTTTTTCCTGAAAGTCAAAAATACAGTAACTGTTACTCATTGTGCCCCACCATCCACCGTTCTGAACACCCAATAAAACCCGAATAATCTAAGTATCTGAAATAAAGGGATATGATTTATACCATAAGGCAGAAAAGAAATTTAATGTTTCAGTAAAATTCTTCGTCGAAGAGGGATGGAATGTCGACTACATACATTTACTTGGGGACCAAAGAGACTAAGGAGGCCAACTCTCAACGCTCACCCCACACACCGTTCTTAAAACTAATAGTGAAATACGTTGTAAAACACATCACATCGTTCACGGGTATTACAAGTAAAATGTAATGTAATATAACCTACTGCGTGACCGTGTCGTCGCCGACTAAATCGATTCCCATCCGGCTTGCTTGGTGAGGAGGGTTGCTGGTGTAACTTTGTTAAAGTACGTACACAACAAGGTTGACAACAATCCATTATTGGTTTGGTTATTATTCATTGAGGCATAAATATTGCTAACAGCGGGAGAAGGACTATCCCGGCGAGAAGATTGAGTCTTAGCATTAAGTGAATTTCCTTGCTGCACTAAGTCCGCAGTGTATGGACACCGTTTAGTGAATATGCAATTATAGTTCGTCCAGATATTTTCTACTTGATTTTCATTTTTTGAAATTTTAAAAGTAAATATAAATTTTAGAATTTGGTATATTGATGTAATTTTTCGCGCTGAATGTTGTTATTCATTTGTTCCAGAAAAAAAAATGGAAAAATGTTTAAAAGTTTGATTATTTTTAGTTAAATCAGAAAACAGGAGTTGGAAGCTGGCATTTTCTACGTGATAACTTTTATTAAACAAACAGAAACAATATATTCTTTTCTACTCTAGGCATAAGGCCCGAAATTTTGGGGGATGGGGCCAGTCGATTAGACCGACCTCAGTACACCATTGGTACTTATTTTATCGACCCCGAAAGGATGAAAAGCAAAGTCAACCTCGGTGGAATTTGAACTAAAAACGGAGGTCTATACAAAGAATTTTTAAGACACCACAAAACATAAAGACGGTACAAAACGCAACAAACATACAATCGGGGAACTAAAAATTACAAAAGCGAATGATAATAGAAGAAAAATTAAAATAAAATGACAATATGCGAGAATGAAAAATGAGGCGCAATGTCCACTCGACCCCCGAAGTCGGGTGGTTACATTTATCCAGTTTTTCACTTTCACGTTAAACACCATGAAAACATTTTAATTGTTTTGCAACTCAAAAAATTGAAACACTCGTGTTACCTTTCTCCCATTAACCACTGTTACTTGTGTCCTTATCAACTGCAAATAATCAGTTCTAGGGGGTGGTGTCTCCACCAACCATACCCGTGTCGTTGTTATATTTTCACCAAGTTCTTTTATGTACCCCCAGTAGTTTTCCTCATGTATCAAAATGCATTTCTCAGGCATCCTCTTATTATTTCCCCCAACTTCACGATTTTTCTCTCCATCTGCTCGCTCTTCTCGTACTTTATCAAAATCCCCTTGTATTTAACATTTTTATCCGCTCTCACCTCCTTTTCTTGTACATTATTAGTTTCTGGCTTTTCTATCTCTTTTTTGTTTTCTGTTGACCGTTCCTTTGACTTATTTTTCTTTCGCTTTTTAGGGTTAGTAGCTCCATTTTCGTTCTCCTTTGTTTTCTCTGTTTCCCACTTCTGTCTCTCTTTTATTTCCTCAGTGTGGTCTACAATGTTTTCCTCCTCTGCTTGTGCTTTCTCTTGCTGTGGCTGTGTGAACTCATGTAGGGGGCATTTGGTCTTCATATGACCTCTTTCCCCGCATATGTAGCAATTTGGTTTCCTTCCCTCGACTACAACATTTAACTTTCTCTCATCCCCCACTTC
>NC_068984.1:99338722-99349808 GCF_001194135.2 Octopus bimaculoides | reverse complement strand
GTTTATATAATAAATTACGCTGTGCGTATCTATGTGTGTAACAATTTTAGAGTTCGGATTCTAGAGTTAGGGTTAGGGTTAACAGTCTAGTTAGGGTTAGGGGATTAATACGATATACACCGTTACAGCGCTAACTGTTTTCAACTGAATAGACGTCAGTGATTAGTAGAAATTATCGAAATAAGACAATTTTTTACATGAAATAAATTCGAATACAAAAATTTTTTTCTGTTCTATAACACAAAATAGATAAGTATACGAAGTTTGAAAGTCTTTCGGTACCAAAAACACTACATAAAGCATAAATGAAAACTGGTGCCCCCGTTTTGAACAAGATCCGAATAAAGTCATGCAAAACGTTGAAACTGGCAAAAGGAGAAATCCTCAATAAATTTTGTTTTCGAAAGATTAGGAAATTACAAACCGTATGTTAGATTACAGAAACAAAAGAACAATACAAACAATACAAATACAGTTATACTACTGTTGTTCAGTTCATGTAAACAATTAATAGCGAAAACTCAAAAGCGAAATTTTGAGATACTCTAGGCTTAGAGTTGTGGTTTAGGGCTGGGATTTAGGATTAGAGTTAGGGTTTAGGTTTAGCGTTAGAATTAGGGTTTAGTGTTAGCGTTTAAGGTCAGTCCGACCAGTGGATGACCTGGGGTTAATCAATTAGTAACCTATTTTTAGTGAGCCTTTTTTCTAAATTTTTTTCCGGAAGAGGTGAATAACAAAATCAGATCCAGTGTGAATAATTACATCAATATACCAAACTTGAGAAAAAAAACAAAAAACAATTAATAATTTTCTGTAGCGTAAATTCAAAAACGAGAGTTCAGAATATAGGTACATAGTTGCTGTAATATTATTAAGCAGACAACAGCTAGGCCTGTTACTATGGAAACAGGCACCAATGTGCCTGTGGTATACGATTGGCTAAAATTACCCCAAATTTGCAAACTTTAAAAGCCATTAACTTTTTACGTATTAATTTATGGCAAAAATGAATTTCATTTCTTTTGTTAGCATACAAAACTACATCAATGCACCAAATTTGAAATCAATTGGAACAAAATTAAAAGAATGGAAAAGTGAAAGCCCAACAGAAAAAATCCGTTCCTCCTTTACAATTTTGTAGGTAAAAGTCCACATAGCTTCGCCACCAGAACTGTTGATTGTTATTGGAACCGATGATATATTTTCACCACTCATCCTATGCATGTAGTTAATTGGTTCTTCGGCGATTGTTCATCGTCAGAGTGCGATGTGATTTATCTTCCACGGTGTGAATTTGGTGTGTAATAATCATGCGATGTAACGAGAATGGCTCTTTAGTACATCACACGGTCGACGCAATAAATATAAAAAGAATAATACATATATGTGCCATAGGGAAAAGAGAGAGACACAACGAGTAGAATGTTTAAGAGAAGATTTATTGGTATGTTAACATGTGTGTCTGTGTGTGCGTCATGTATACAGAATAATAGACAGGCCGTCATGAGAACAAAGCGTATGTGTGTATAGCCATGGATGTATGCGTTAAGTACATATAAGAGTGGCCGCAGATGGGACGAAACGATGATAAAAGTTTACTATCTCCACAAATTGTTGCAGAGCCTCGCTTGTGGTGAAGCATGAAAAGGATAAGATCGCTTTCACATTACCTTGTAGGGGTGTAATAACCTGTGATTTGATGTCCAAGGAAATAAATCTTTTACACCAAAGATACACTTTGGAGGGTTGACTTCAAAACCATATTGTTCAAGTCCATCAAAGAGAGTCGACAGGTATTTCTTGTGGAGTTCCGCATGTTAACTTGCAATGGGGATGTCATCCAGGCATTTAAAAACAAAGTCTACACTCTGGCACACAGTGTCCATCAAGTGTTGAAAGGACTGTGCTGTGATTCTCAACCCGAAAGGTGTACATAATATTTGCATTCACAATTCGTCCTTTACAATTTTGCAGGTAATGTCCTGGAAACCTAGCTGACAAGAACGGTAGTGGCCAAAAGACGGATGAACAACTATCTCACAAAAGCGCAGGAATTTAGAAATTCTGAACCAGTGTCCGACGCGTTATAAAACCACTGGGAGTGAGGCACTCCTTAGCTTTTGTTAAATAACATTTCTAGGAGACATCACTTCTAAAGTTATACCAGCAGTTTAATTGAATGAGCAGTGTGGCCTTAACAGCCTTGAAAGAAAGCCAGACTAAAAAATGGACAATTCCCAGCATAAACTTACACAGTCTGTGAGTGTTTAATATAAGTGC
Organism: Octopus bimaculoides; assembly: GCF_001194135.2. Classification (NCBI taxonomy): domain Eukaryota; kingdom Metazoa; phylum Mollusca; class Cephalopoda; order Octopoda; family Octopodidae; genus Octopus; species Octopus bimaculoides. The sequence continues at coordinate 99,347,528 of NC_068984.1, read as the reverse complement.
ATTGACCCCTATATTAAATCAGTTCTGGAGAAAATTGGTGGACTCGACCTTATTCATCCGAAGAGAATATGAAGATGCAAGGAACTGGACAAGAAGTGTGGTTGTGAAATTGTGGTCGTGTTTGAAAGCTCCGTCCCTCAGCCATAAAGATGGGAATATTCTTCCGTACAGCGTACAGATGTTGTGTTAGATTATAATGTTTAGCTTGCTATATGGAATACAGAACATTGGCACTGTCGGTTATGACGATAAGGGTTCCAGTTGATCCGATCAACCTGCTCGTGAAATAAACGTGCAAGTGGCTGAGCACTCCACAGACACGTGTATCCTTAATGTAGTTCTCAGGGAGATTCAGCGTGGCACAGAATGTGACAAGGCTGGCCCTTTGAAATACGGGTATTACTCATTTTTTCAGCTGAATGGACTGGGAAAAAGGTGAAATGAAATATCTTGCTCAAGGACGCAACGCGTCGCCGCGAATCAAGCTCACGACCTTACGATCGTGGGAAGAATAATATAACCTTTAAGCCACAACACGCCTTCAAAATACGGAACAATAACTGGACAATAATGATAAACCTAGAGGTAAGTGAATTACATGTCTAAATATATTATAGTGGCATCTATCCATATTTATCTACGGTGCGAGAATGACGAAGAAAAAAGAAAGAATACTAATATTCTATTGGTTCACATTCGATTTGTGTGTATTATGAATGTTAGTGGAAAGTAAGCAGATAATTAGTTGGTTTTGTGAAATATTACTTTTTAGAAATTGCTATTTTATTTTATTAATTAACCCTTTCAGAATTGAATTATTTCTTGATGCCAAAACATTATTTTCAGGATTTAAATTAACTCAAGCGGTGAATTGATAAAATAGTATAATATTTCATGTGCAAAAATATACAGGTTGCGGTCAGAATTTTAAAAAATTATCAATTTGAAGAGTAACTTGGAGTAATTTGTATAATTTTTACAGTAACTTTACTGGAACAGTGCTTTGGTTTTTGATATGTAATTAAGTGAAACGGAAGTGGAACAAATATTTTTGGAATTGTTACTGTTTTAATATGTATGAGTCAAGTAAGTAGGATAAATAAGTAGAAAATCACACACTACCGTCTGTACGCCACTGTGTGGTAACAGATAAAACCTATAACTATTCAGCTCGGAGTAGAAAGTTGGGTGATTTGGCTGAAATATATATAGCTTTTTGTGTTTACAAATTTGGGCACAAATTACACTGTAACATTTTTTTTTTGTCAGTAAGTGTTATTTCCTCTTTGCTTTCATCTAGAAATCAAAGGAAATTACTATACACTTCAAACTTTACATTTATAACTTGGACATCAATGTTTTTAAATTGATCTATTTACCATTACATTCCGGACAGATTCGGCACTGAGTTGCTGAAGCAGAAATCTCTAGAAGTTTCAAGAACTTTCGAGAAGTTTCTAAAATTCTCAAGTATCTCTAGAACGTTCCGGCAACATAGATGGCAGTATTAGTACGGGGATCGTAAGCCCAACAGTTCAGTTTACTTCTATTTCAGAAACATCGTTATTGCAAATATTCTACTCAATACCACAAATTTGCTTGTCAGTTGCTTGACCTTAACCACTTGAGCATGTCCCTCAGTGACTGATAATATGTGCATCTCTGATCATGAGCAGAAGTAGTGAAAGAGTATCATAGCCATGTGTTGAGAATGGTTCTTTAGGCTTTGAATGAATGTAGCAAAAGCAAAGTTTGAAGGAAAAATTAACCATTTTTCATACTTTCTATGGGTAAGCAAATAAGAAAGAACAGCTGCTACCAAGGACAAAGATCGTGTTACACAGTGCTATTTAAGTTGTGTCGATTCACTAGTTTCGTATCTAATGACATAATCGCAAAACAAACAGAATCGTTTTGTTTCAGCGGTTACTCCAACGTAAGTCATCTGTGTTCCTTTCTATAATGAAAGCGATTTCTGACAAGGTTTTCACTTTGATGATAACCTTTAATAGCGATGTCTCCAGCTTTTTATGTACCTTGTAATTCTCCTGATCAAAGTGTTAACCAATAAAATACTTCTGTAGAGTTCTCGTGCTCTCAATAGAAATGTGCCTTCTTCAATCCCCATTTCAATTGTTCTAGGGTACTTTAGTTTTCATGATAATGCAACTTCTGAGACAAAATGGCGTGTCCTTACTTTCTACACTATATCATCGCTGAGATTGTCAAATTAATCGCCATTCCTCATCTCTTTCGAAACTGGTTTAGTAAATTTCCATCCTCTGTCTCTCCGTTGATGACATTATACCAGTAGCTGCTTGCAGCGACTTTGATAAATTGTCTGTATGCAAGTAGAAGAACTGAGATTTAGTTCAAAGAAAAAATTAAGCATTTCCATCTATTCTTGGCATCCAATTATACGACGCCGAACAACATCCAGTTGTGACTACACACATTCTTGCCAAAACACGAGGCTGCAGTCTAATGATTGAAACAAGTAAAAGAAAAAAGAAAAAGAAAAAACGAAAGATAATTCGTTAAAAACAAGCAACACATTGTGCCCGTCTTGATGCATTGGGAATGAATATACCATCAGTTGTCAATATAATTTCATACTCTTCCATATTTTTTTCATCTGAAGTAAATTTTCCCTCTTTGGTGAATACTTGATTAAAATTACAATCTCTTTACTGTAGCTTATCCCGTAAGATAATGTGATGCAGCGTATTGTAATTTCCTTCGCTCTCAAACTTGGAGAATTTTAAATACAGTTGAAGTTTTTTCAATCGCTTGGCCATTCTAAACGCAAGTTGTCTTTCTCAAAGCATACTCCTCTTCAATTGCATCAATGTAGTTTCAGTATAATGAACACGTCTATAATGACGGAAAATTATACTGAAAATTATGTCTAACACAAACATTGGCCACCAGGCTTTTGTCACTGCAACGAACATATAAAATAAGTTGTCCATTGTTGGATACATCAGTATGTTTATCAGAGATACTTAAAACGAAGTTTGTGTCTACATCAAAGTAAATCTTTCATAACCAAAGCAACCATTATGGAAGTGTGGTTATTTTATATATTGTGGCTCATGTATGTGTCTACCAGTTTTGTTGAGTCACCTCAGAACATCGGAGTCATCTTTCCTTCACTTTTATTATGGGAAGAAACACTGATGACATTGACAATTTTCGTTAGCTCAACATCCATTATTTGAAGTTTCTCCGAGAGAGACCTTTGTTGTTTGGTTGATATTGTATATCATCTAAAAAAAAAAATTATTTTTAACCTGATAGAAAGCACATACTATCAGAAACTTGTACACTTGTCAACTTTTACTAAGTATTCCTGTAATATTTGATACAGGTGAACGAACATTTTTCTCTGGCAAAACGACAGAAAACATTGTCTTCTGTCAAGAATGACGCAACAAAGATTAAATACCCTTGTTATACTTTTGTATCACAAATAGCAGACGGACAAATAAATTCAGTTACAGTTGCAGCGGAATTGGCTTCCTGAAATGAAAATTCAACAACAAAGAATTTCAGCTAATACTGACTGGTGAGATGGTAAATTGAGTTGAATAATGAAATTTTATAATTACAATCGTTTTTCATTCTTTAAAATCACAACTATTTTTCACGTCGTATAATTGATATTTTACTACAAATATCTTACAAATTTCAATCAACGCCTTCCAAAACATCTCTGTCGGAAATTAATACAGGTTATATGAAATTTAGAAGGTTAATAAATATTCTTTCTACTGTAGACACGAGACCTGAAATTTTGAAAGTAGTGGTTTGTCGAGTACATCGACCCACTAGTTTAGCTAGAGTGTGTACCACCCAGGGCGACCCTTCCGTTTGCTGCCCCCGGTCTCCACAAAAAATACATTTTGCCTTCAAAAGTGGTACTTCTTTAAAAGTGCCGTCCGATGCGCTAGCGATTCTACCAGCTCCTCGCCTTGGTCACTTTCATAAATGTAAAAACAAAATTTAGTTGTGTATCATTTTCTCTTGTTGTTATAATAAGACAATAGGAATTCTACGACACATGGTATGAATATTCAACTTCAATATAGAAGTAGAACATGGAAAATTCTAGGTATTCATTTGCAATAGTTTGCATAAATGTGTTTATGAAAATGTACACCGATAAGAAAGTTACATATTTTACGTTGTAGAAATGTTATGGACATTATGCATAGATAGATATTTTCATGTGTTCGTGTCTATGGAATTGACCAAAGTTAAATGGTTTTCATATAAAGAAAGACAGCTAAATGTACACATATTTTCTGGCGGAAGCTCTGTTGAGTCTATGCCGTTGTAGAAGTTAACTGCTATCACGGGAAAGTGAAATGCAAGTAAAGAAATATTTGGTACCTGTACATGATTGCTGCCAGAATAAAAAGTCAGAGGAGGATATTTGCATGTCGAGCGAATGGAGCTATGTGAGAAAGGGGAAGAGAATTGTTTTTTCTGTCCCTTTACAGAGCAGTTAGTTTCACCGATTACTAATCTCTGACCGGTCAAAAGTAATACACATGACAGGGAAGAATTAAAGTGCCTGAAGTAAAAAAAAAAAAAAAAAAGGTCGCTACAACGTTTATATCGCAAAGAAATCATATATTTTAACATTAATTTACATTTAAACATGAAACTTTAAAAGCATGAACGTTCACAAACAACTTGACCACCTTTACAAAGCATGTTAACATTAGTGAACCCGCATCTCATTACCTAGCAACAGCTCCATGGTTCCTCAATATGACCTCATAAGAATTAATCACAGGCTGACTGGTTGGTCGGATAAGAATATTTTTTGTTGCTGATGTTCATTGCGTTGTATTTTTATAGCTTGTGTTGCATCTTGTATTATTTGTTGGGTTGCCTGCTGCGCTGTGTTATCTGTTTGTAATATTGTGCTTACTCATTTATCGCTATCTTTTCATTTTCGACAATGACAACAAGACAAACCAAGTGAAATCTGCCGTTGATTTATTTGTCTGGTTGACGGAGAATTTTTGAAGGCTACTATTGCTGCCATTACATTTGAACTCCGTTTCAACTGGCTTCCGGACTTCGATGAATCAGTCGAGATGGATGCCTGCTTGTCTGTCTGTGTTACTTTGTCCATTGTTTTCATTTCCATTCCAATATGTACTACTAACACTCCCTTTGAAATGGAGGTTTTGATAAAAATTAAAAAAAAGAACAATTTAAGAAGAAAAGAAAAAGAACAATAAATTATGCTTTTGTTAAACACATTGTTTGGCTTCCAAATTCGTTCGAATTTTGCTTGTCACAATGCTTCAAATATCACCTCAAAATTATTTGACACACACACAGATGTTTTGATTTGATAAAATCGACATTTACAGAGTGATCATGCTGTTTCGTTACACTCTTCAGAATGTCGAGTTAGAATAAAGCAAAGATGAAATGTGAATAAAGTCGATTAAAATGGTAACTGACTCTAAGTCAAAACATTTTAAAAAGGCACAAACGAACACACGATCAAAAAAGAAAAAAACAATGCTGTGATAGCGTTGTGGAATTTACAATCATTAACAAAAGTGAAGGTGAAGAGATGAATTAATTATGTGAAAGACTTTGTGAATGGGTCAACAGATGCAGGCCATTGTAAGCGGTGTAGAAATATGTTCGGTTCAAAACATTTGTATTCTACGAATGCAGTTCTGAATATTTTCTTATTGGCAATTGAGTACAGAGATTTTAGCGAAAATGATATGGTAGTCCTCTATAGGGTAAAGATTACAGAAATTATTATCTCTAGTAATACGTTTTTCTCTAGAAAGTATGCTCCAATTATAATGATATGACACTAATTCTTTCTCACGACCAAATGTAGGATACCAAAGAGATTTATCTGCTTTTGTTTCTAAAGTATTTTTAAAGGAATTCATGTACAAATAGAATATTGATATAAATAGACTTTGTGTTATACTAGCGTAAGCTTCAGAAACATTTTACGCACAGAATTAGATTCTAGAGAGCAGTTGCTGGGATCAGAACTGTTGTTCGGGTTGGTGTGTTAATAGATTTGTAACGTTTACAAATTTTACAAGCATTACATACAATATGGGAATTTTTCAGTCAAAATTTAGGGTGTCACGAAATTTTGATAGTGTTTTTTCTAAAAGATCTAGTGATGTTCACGGTTTAAGAGGAACTAATTAAGGAAGAGTTCGACCTATGGCATAACAACTGTGATACTTTTATGCTTTTGTTTTTATTGGTGCATGCGGTAGATGCTGTCGTGTAATAAATTTTATCCTGGAAACTAGATTTAGCGGATCTTTCTGATTTGGCGGACACCATTTTTTATTTAGTGTGTTTTCTACCGAAACAGTTTAAAACAATTACTGCTGTGGTTTGTCAACAACACGTTGTGGCGGTGTAATGGGATCTTTTCCCTTGAATAAAATTACTGCCGTTGTTTGTCAACAACAACTATCGGCGGTACTGTTATTTATGACATCGTTCGTGCGTTTGTACTGGTTTTAGCTTTAGGGTTAGGGTTATGAGTATTTTTGCCATATTTGGTGAAAATCTGTCCAATACACCGCCACAAATTTTTCACCAAATTTGGCAAAAATACTCATAACCCTAACCCTAAAGCTAAAACCAGTACAAACACACAAACGATGTCATAAATAACAGTACCGCCGATAGTTGTTGTTGACAAACAACGGCAGTAATTTTATTCAAGGGAAAAGATCCCATTACACCGCCACAACGTGTTGTTGACAAACCACAGCAGTAATTGTTTTCACCTCAATAGACCTCAGTGATTGGTTGAAAATACCGAAATACAACTTTTAACATGAAATAACTTCGAATATACAAACTTTTCTTAACAAGGCTAAGAGAAAAAGATGGTTTATATGACACATTCTGCCAGTATCCGAAGTTTGAAAGTGTTTCGTTAGAAAACAAATGGTGTCCGCCAAATCAGAAAGAACCGATTTAGCCAAGGCTTGGTTATAATATTGAGCTGTATTGGAAAATCTGTTCATAAGCCTATGTGAGAAATTCGGGTTTAACTTATAAATAGTATATCCGGATTTATTAGAGTATTTATGGACATAATCGTTTTATTAGGTTTGTAGCTCGAGTGATAACGACAATTGAAGCGATCTAGGCTAGCAGCAGGCTAGTTTGCATTTTGCAGTAAATTTCGTCGCTTATTCTGAAACGAAAGTCCTTAAAGAAGCTGTGGAGGTTTTCCTGAATTTATCAGATGCGATTAATTAGGGCTAAAAGCCCTTCGCCAAAGTAAAAACTACCTGCGATATTAGGAAATGTTTTCTGATTGAGTTCTGAGCAAACTTGCTAATATTAAGGGAATCATTGAATTTCTTATTCTAGAATATCATTACATTATATAATCATTATATTTGACGAGCGCACAGAATGATTTCAATTTTACTTTTGTGGTATTGGTGTTATACTGAAATACATTTCATCATTCAGTATAGGTCGGATGATCGAAGCGTAATAATCACAAATGTCGAACTGAACGAAGTTACTTCAGTTTTTGTCAGGGATATCCTAACAACAGTTAACCATTTCGAATGTGTAATTTCATAGGTGAAACGTTTTTTTTTTTATTATTGTTTGTATTGCTCTTACCTGCAGAGTATTTTATTGTTGTGTCAAAAAAAAAAAAAAATAGATATACATCAGTAGTAATCATATGTGAATATTTCCTAATCATTATATATAGAATATCAGATGTGCCGTTAGAATATCAGATGAAATGTCTTATAGTATTAAACCAGATTCTTGCACCCTTAGCTCAAATCCCACTCAACTTAACTTTGCTATTCAAACTCCTGGTCGTGGACAGTAGACTACGTGAATTCTAACAGCATCGAATTGAATGTCTTGTGTTAGTTGCTCAGAGTCTTTGCGTTCGAAGTCCAAATCTCACTAGGAATTATTTGTCGATGACACATTTACAAATCTATTCGACATCAATTTTAGGAGTTAAGGCAACGAGCTGGCAAAATCTTTAGCATGCCGGGCAAAATACTTAGTAGCATTTCGCCCGGCTTAACGTTCTGAGTTCAAATTCCACCGTGGTCGACTTTACCTTTCATCGATAAAACAAGTACCAGTTGAACACTGGAGTCTCCCCTCTCGCTCCAATCTTGCTGGCCTTGTGTCAAAATTTTAAACCAATATCTATCTTAGGAATTATGACAGATTCAGTTGTTGCTTTGTGGAACATAGACGTGTGTGTGCCCGCGCGCGTGTGTATGTGTGTTCATCTTTATATACTTAGGTATGTATATAATGATTGGTATCCGTACAATATCCTTCTGTGAAACCCGTCAAATATTAGCCAACCCGAATCTACGGCAGAATTAACTCACCCAAGGCGACACGCATTGGAATTGAACCTGGAGCCATGTGGTTATGAAGCGAACTGATTTACAGAGCCACGCCAGCGTCTGAATATGTATATGTGTATGTGTGTGTGTATGAGAGAGAGAGGGGGGGAGAAGGAAAGAGACATGTCACACTCTCATATAACCGTCTCGGATTGCATCTTTCACATTTGCTTTAAATCTATCTTTTTATTCACTGACACACACACACACACACACACACTCTCTCTCTCACACACACACATAGAGGTACCTACATGTACTTTGCAATAATCTGTCTGTCTCTGCCTATCTGTCTTTTAGCCTGCCCGCCTATCTATCTATCTATCTATTTATCTGTCTGTCTGTCTGCTTTCTTTCTTCTGCACCTCGTAAAT
>NC_068984.1:99332679-99338712 GCF_001194135.2 Octopus bimaculoides | reverse complement strand
TATCTTTTTATTCACTGACACACACACACACACACACACACTCTCTCTCTCACACACACACATAGAGGTACCTACATGTACTTTGCAATAATCTGTCTGTCTCTGTCAGTCTGCCTATCTGTCTTTTAGCCTGCCCGCCTATCTATCTATCTATCTATTTATCTGTCTGTCTGTCTGCTTTCTTTCTTCTGCACCTCGTAAATCTTTGACTAGCTCTAAGTGCCCACCACCACATCCTTCTCGGATCTGTATTTCTCTACTTGTTTGTCTGTGTTTCTCTCTCTCTCTCTCTCTTTGTCGATATATCTCTGTATATCTCTTCCCTCTACTTTTGTCACACAGCTGTTGTCTTCACCATAGTCCGTCCTTCCCATGAAATTAATGCCAGTCTTCCTTCATGACTGGGATTGATCGATTCTTGCAATCCAAGCGTTAATCAATCATTCTTAACGACTCCAAGACTATGAGTGTTGTTGTTGTTGTTGGTGGTGGTGGTGGGTAATGATGGTCGTGGTAGTGTTGTCACTCGTGTTGTTGGCGGAGGTGGAGCTGATTTTGGTGTTAGTGTTGATTTGTTGTTGCTTTTGTTGTTATTGGTGGTGGTATTGGTGTTAGCTACTATTGTTGGGGTAGTGGTGATAGTGATGGCGGTGTTGTTTTTGCTAGAGATAATAATTTCGTCGCCGGTAATGGTGGTGGTGGTTGGATAGAAGAGTGTCGGAGAATGTTGATAAGTGTTAATAAAAGTGGTGGTAAGAAGAAGTAGATGAATATTGGCGAATGTGAGCAGGTATTGGTGTTGATTGTGATAATGTTAAGAGTGAAGATGCTACAAGTGAATACTGTCGTTGTTGTTATGTAACCCTAGGTCAGCTCTGATCATGCAGACATTTAACATTTAAGTAGTTAGTCAAGCGATTCTTTACACATATGTAACCTTTTCAATCAGTTCAGTGCAAAGTTCCCTGCGTGAAAACGTTACAGATGTGTAATTAAAGACTTTGTAAAATCAATTAACAGAATTATAATAGTGTGTTTTTTTTTTATCTGCAGAATGACTCTCCCAAAATAGTGTTATATATGTGTGTGTGTTTGTTTGTGTGTATACATATGTGTGTGTATACACACACAGTATGTGTATACACACACACACATATATATACATGCACACACATATATATGCATAGAGTGTGTATATGTATGTATGTGTGTATGTATGTATCTGTACAGACACGCACATGTCACACACATTTGAATGGGTGTGGAAATCTATATTTATATCTAATTCTCTCTCGTTTTCTCTCCCTCTCCCCCTTTGTATGAGTGCGTATGTATGTAGTATATATGTATGCATGCACATACATATATACATTCATACATATATGCATGCATGCATGCATGCATACATACATACATACGTATATTAACCGGAAGAAAACTTTCAAAAGTTACTCAAAGGCCGAGAGTTTTTTCCATTGTACTCGGTCCTTTGAAATATATATTAATATACTTGTTTGCACCATATATAACATTCAACTGGTTTTAAAAACACGAATAAATGTTTCCAACATATTTATGTGCATCCTACTTTTACCAATGATTAAAAACTTGCTATTTTTCCAAAGGGATTGATCATTTCCAAACTAATACGTTCACAATCTGTTGAACTACATGCACTTTTTTTATTAAAATTATTTGTGGCACTAGGACCATACTTTCCGTGTTATGTAGAAGATAAAAGGAAACAGTCATCATAATTAAATTATTGTTGATATCTTTACACATCCATTTTTTTTTCTACAAACAACTGTATGTCTGATTGAACAGTTACGAAGTCTGATTGAGCAGCACATTACATATTTACAGGTGCATTCTGATGTGACTGGGAAGTTTTTAAAATTGGTATTTTCTACAGTATCATACATTGGGTAAATCGACCTTTTGATCAAACAGCCTTGTTTTCGAAGTAATTACTGTCACTTACAAAAGCTATTGAATTTGATACCGCTTTTACAAGCCTTCCAAATTCTGTTTTGCAAAGCAATATAATAATAATAAAAGGCCAACGCAGTTTGTTTTTATGTGCGACAATAAATTCTTTTGTTAAATGTTCGCAGTTGTTGTTCAGTTACTTCTTCATGCGGCCAAGAAGCATATTTTTCATTCATTAACTCAACCAGCTACCACAGCAGCATGGAGGAAGCACCGTAATATATTCGTGAGAACGGATGACGCAGCCTGCCAACAACATTCCGACAATTGGTGACAACCGATGTTCATCTCTTCCACATTTGATGATATTCGACTCAGAAATAGCCAGCAAAAGCCGTTAAAACAAACCATACTCATTAAATACGTAAATATAAACTCACCACGACGGGAAGAAAAGATTAAAGGGTTCAGACGCCGTCACATATACAATTTTTACCATCGCAACCCCTGCCTCTGCAAGTTATGATGTTGAGAATACTGTTTGTTATATTAAGTTCATATTTTGGGTATACCCTTCAACACAGACGAAAGTCTCTTGTCTCAAAAGTGATTCCGGAGCGGAAGTTGATTCAGAACCTTCCTGAGTTCGCTTAACAGCTGGTATTTTCATATCCTTTCTTTAGTGTGATTCCAAATAATTTCCGTTCAAAAAGAATGGCGAATTCACCTGCCTCGTTCTTTTCTTCTGTAAATAGTGATAGCTTAGCTATTCAAGCTGCTTTGTTCTTCACGTCACCTCCATATACTGAAGGTCCTTCCCTTTAGTTTTTTCGACTCGAAGTCAATTTCGCAGCAAATAAAATTTCTTCGGACACGCGTCAGTTTCACCTTTTAGTCAGTGTTTTGCTTCCTGCCTTAAGCAGTGAAGTCAAAGATCGATTACCAACCATCCCGACTCTACATCCTATCAAAGTATGAAAGCAGAAATTTTGCGACATACTTCCACGTCCAAACAGTAATGTCTTCACCCACTCTTTCACAAAGAGGTTTTAGGGGATAAGAAACTTTTTCAACTGTTGAGAAGAATGAGAGAATTAGTGGAGGGTAATCCATTTGAAGAGTCAATGTTGCGATACTTTTTCTTGTGCCTCCCTTCAAACGTGCAAGCCATTTTAACGCCTAAAAGATAGCAGAGCTCGACCACCCAATTGATCGACTTGGTAGATTTTATTATGAATATTTCCTCTTCAAATATTGGTAATGTAGAAGCTTATCCCCCCTACCTTCGTCTCTTCTATTTTTTCTGAGTTGGCAATATTTTATTAAGACAACAGAAGATAAAATTCAGGTTTTAACAGATAAGCTCGCCCAGCAGCAATTCCCTCGATATTCAATATATGAACGACTTGTTGATTGCTAGTCCTACGTGGGAGCAACACGAAGAACACTTAGAACAACTTTTTATTAGATTGTTATTATTTTATTAGATTGTTATTAGATTGTTCAGTGTTGTAATTAACCCCTATAAATGTCTTTTTGGCGTTTCTTCTATAGCGTGTTTGGGACATATTTCTAATAAAGACGGAATTCGTCCGTTAACGGAAGAAATAGATGCCATTACAAATATCTGCATTGCTAAAGAAGATGCGAGAATTTCTTGGTCTCATTAACTTCAATAGAAGATTTATGCAGCACTGTACAGAGACCATATTTCTACTAACAAAGTTGTTACGTAATCTTAAAAGAAAAAAAGGAACTATTTCTCTAAATCCAGCTGGATTGTAATCTTTTGATTATATCAAAAACAAAAAGAAGAAAAAAAAGTTTACAGAAGTTACACTATAAGCCCACTCGATACCAAACGCTCCTTTACCAGTGATAGCAGATGCATCTGATGTTGGAATCGGAGGGGGTACTGCCACAGTTTGTTCGAGATGCTTGGCAAACTTCTTACCCTTTTTTTACAAGCGTTTCAAACCAGCAGAAACGAGGTATAGTACTTTCCGCATAGAATTATTGGTCACTTATTTATCTTGAAACATTTTTCGACATTTCTTAAAAGGAGAAACCTTCACCAGTTATTCTGATCATAAACCGTTGACATATGCATTGACCTGTATAGACCGTTTTTCTAGATGATCTGAAGCCATAACGATTAGAGACATTTCATTCTTTGCAGTTACAAAGCCCTAATGGTCGAATGGCTTTCACGTTTTGGTACTTCTATGACAATAACAACCAAAAGAAGTCGTCAATTCAAATCAAATCTTTTCGCCAACCTATCTGACTTGCTAGGTACACATCGAATTCGCAATACCGCTGATCAACCCAAGTATAACGGAATGATAGACAGTGGTATAGCTAATAGGGGAGCAAGGGGAGAGACGGTTCTCTCAAGAACATTTTTCGAAATTGGCGTCTTTTCAACAGTTTTTAAAAACTGTTTAGGTCACTTGTGCAATAAAAGTCAAATCTATTTTTGTCGACCACATGGCCGTGGAGTCATTATTTTATTTGACCAACTTCCTGTGTTTTTTTTTTTTTTTTTTAACTATCTGCTCAGTCTCCTGTGTTAGTGTCTGCTGACATCTGAAAAACCAAAACAAATCCTAACATTATAACCTCTTGACACTGGACGATCCCGAGTAGTTTCATCTTTTTCACGTCACACTTATATCAGTAGTTATAAGTTTCATACATAATGAAATTAATTAATGTAGAATAAAATTGCGTATATTACAACTAATGAAATATTTCGCATAATATAAAAGAAATGAGTTAAAAACTGGTATGTGTCGCGGTGCCTCTTTTTTTATGTGCTCATTCTTCCTAACTTTAGAACCTGGCTTCACCTCTGATGTTAGAACGTTTTCATCAACAGCTTTACAAGTACATTCCGATTTGGCTAGATGGTTAGAAGCCCCGCCAACTGCGTTACAAGGTTTACATACCACTGTTAAGGAAGGTCTAGGTAACTTCCCGGCAGAATTGCTATATAGTCTGGCACTTAAACTGCCTGGTCAAATGACATTGGCTACGAAATTACATGTTATCTGCGAAATTACACGGCAGAGTTACCTCCATTTATAAACGAGACTGCAGTCGATTAACCCTTTTGTTCCACTCGATATCAAAACCTGGACTCACGTATTTGTAAGCAACGATGCAGTTAAGCATATCTTTCAAAATCCAGCGGTAGATTTCGAATTCTTCTTGATTGAAAAGCTGACAGAAGACCCTTCGTGTTATTGGTAACATTCACCCAGTACAACCTGTCGCTTGGTCGGGCTGTCGACCACTAAACTAGCGACCTACTTAAGCTTGCTTGATAAGGAAGTGGTTTGTCGTTGGACATCCTGCAGGATGAAAAACAAAACAAACTGTCAAGAGGTGGATGAACTCAATAGAGTCGATGACCATTCAACAGCTGGAAGCGAGAGCCCGCTAGCTTTTTTCTTTATATTTCTTATTGGATATTTCTATAGAAGAATGAAAACTCTTTGCTTGCATCCAATAATATAAACTAGTTCTGTTTTGACTAATACATATGTTGCTTAGAGAGTGGGGTTGACTCTGCAAGGTCTTTCCTTATGTATGTATGAATGTGTGTATGTGTGATATACAAAGGAGTACTGAAAAGTTCCTGGCTTTGGTTAAAAGAAAATACAGCAGCATTCATAAGTTAATTATTCAACATATTCCCCTCTCACATTCACATGCTTATTGCAGCAGTTCTTCAGTTTTTCTAAGCCTGGCCTTTCACGATACCCTTAAAGCCAGGAACTTTTCAACACCCCCTTGTGTGTGTGTGTGTGTGTGTGATGTAGTAGATGCTGGAACACTGACAAAAGCATAACAGTCATAATTGAGGCCATTGAAAGAAATTTGGGTAATTTAAGAATTAAGGAAGCATTACTCATACACAGACTAGGACCCCAAATTAACAACAGGATGGAAGTTGGTAATCAATATATTATTTAGCTACATCTGGATGTGTGTAGGTTCATTCTTAATAACATGCTCATGTATTGTATATAACAAAAAAAAAAGAGAAGCTGCACGTATAACACATAACTTAGAAGCAGCGCCACAGATGTACCA
>NC_068984.1:99328690-99332669 GCF_001194135.2 Octopus bimaculoides | reverse complement strand
AAAAAGAGAAGCTGCACGTATAACACATAACTTAGAAGCAGCGCCACAGATGTACCAACACACACGAGATTGAAACATAACCGACCTCACACACTTCTCATGAGGAATTCCGGAAGAAGCTTTGTGAGACCACTACTGAGACGCTTCCGAAAAAAAGAAAACCGTTGGAAAACAGTTTATAGCAGAGACTCCATCTAAGAAGATCTGAAGAAGGAACTGTAATTCCGAAATATCATCGGACTATAGATAACCAAATTACAACAGGTATATAGTCCATTTTTTGTTTTATAGTGCATTGTTGTACCATTCTAAACTTTTTATTCTTTACTATAAAATGCAATATCATTTAGAATAAAATAAGTTAACCATTGCAGAAATTTGAAAAACAATAGATTGCAAATAGTTACTAGAATTTACAAAATGATGATGTAAAATGATATTTTCTGGATTAACTTATGATTAGGATGTGTAGAAAATATGAATGGTTATAAATAATAACAATAATTTAATTATAGTTGTAGTCCTTTATTTTCTACGTAAATCCAGAAGTGTAGATCTCTTCCGGTCTAATGGCAATATAACTGAAATTAGTAAACCATTAGGTGTCCTTTCAAAGATTGTGAAAATACTGGTTTGAAAATATACTGTTGTTCATGCAAGGAAATGTTACAAGTTTCAAATTACAACATTAATAAAAGTAAGGTTTATATAAATGTGATTGTAGGAAATGAATTATACATATGTTCATGTGTGTAATCAGTTGAGTGTTGAGTGTCAGATGTGGCAGAAGTGGGTAAGTGTTGCTGAGTTAAAAGAGAAGGGAATAACATGCGCTTGTAATTTAGTGAAATGGAGATTACAGCAAGTTGTTTATTCATTCAGTTTAAACATGTTTTGTTGGTTAAGACGGCTGAGACTGTGAGTGGAGAAATGACCGATTCTTATTTGTTGAAGTTGTTCTGCTAGGTTATAGTTGAAAAAGAGCACAAAAGGCTTGGAAATAGAAGTATCAAAATTGCTGCTGTTCAGTTCAACTGTGACATGGAGGGTGATGCACCAAGAAGTGATATCAGGTGAAGAAGCAGGAAATTTGACATGTCTCATTTTTAGAAATACTGACATCAACTGGAAATCTCCATAGAAATGGTGCTAGTGACAGACTTAACTTAAGAGATGAAGAAGGTAAAGTCTTGAAGTCAGTGCAGACAGTCTTTCAGTGTTGTACAGTCTCTCTCAGGCAGCACTTGCTACACAACAGCAGAAAAAATAAATACATTAACTCAGTGCTGAAAAATGAAGAGAACAATATTGTACATGCTGACAGCCGGCTCCTCTGGAAGCAAACTCTTCCAGATAACATCAAAACAGGTGGACTAACATACCTCAAGAAGATCAGGTGGACTAACATACCAAGAAGATCTGGATGTGAAATGCTCAACAAAGACCATGCATGGTTCCAAAGACTTGAAGACGACAGTAATATTGACATGAAGCATAACCTCTCTTGGACTTGTGGCTACTACATCACATCACACTTTGAATGCTATGCATTTGCAACTGAAGAATAGGAAATTGCTACTAAATTCCTAATAAACAAAAAAGACAGTGAAGCCATTGGAGTTCCAAGATGCAACTGAAAATGTAGATTATGCCGTATATCATCTGTGGAAGACATCACACATGTGATTAGCACCTGCTCAAAAATGTCATCAAAGTACTAACTCTCAATGCAACTCGACACTGTTGCAAAAGCAATATACAATGCCATTATAGAGAATACTCCTGTCATTGAATATATACACAAATATCAACACCAGGAATAATGGGGGAATATTCCCATCAAAACATCTGTCAAGTATAAATATAAGATGTTGGATATTGTTGTTTGGAACAGACAAGAAATATGTACCATCACAGAGGTCACCTGTCCTGCTGATGTGAATATCTCTTTGAAAATAAAGCAAAAGAGGATAACTATGGGCAACTGCTTTGAAACCTCCAGCTTCTATATTCAGATTTTAAATTCACAATTTTACCATTAATAATCAGTGCATTTTATTATATGAGTAAATGTCTAAGTGACAATCCAGTTAAGGTAGGGTTTTCAGAAAAAGAAATTACCAAACTCGCACATGACAAATATGTATCAGTAGAATTGTAAAATTATGCAAGACTTTTCTCACGTTTAGAACAGAACATCGCTTTTGTTATCTACATTCTAGTAATGAAGCTTTGTATCCCCTCATGAAGAATTTAAATAATTAAAAGCAGAAGAGAACATACATACATACATACATGTACATACATACATACATACATGTACATACATATATCTATTAGTGGCACAGTGAAGATTTGTCAAACATTCCACAAAGTCTCCATCTGAGATTCTTATGTGAATAGATGCACATGCTTGGATGTATGCATCGACAGTTGAACCTGCACACCAAATCAACTACATATTTACAAACACCAGAAACTCTCTTAACTTAAAAAAGTCTTCATTGCCTTGTTAGTAACTGGCTTGAAAACTCTCAAGAACTGAAATAAAACTCAAAGAAAAAGCACACACACACACACATGCACACGCACTCATATATATATGTGTGTGTGTGTGTGTATCTATGTATGTAAATGAGGTTTCCATACACCCAGTAGATATGTATAAATACAGTCCAATATCTTCAGTATGTGCAGTCTATCTGGTTTACCTCACTTTTTATTTTACATTCCACAATCATTATCTCTCTCTTTCTCTCTATGTATATATATATATATATATATATATATATATATATATATATATATATATATATATATATATATATATATATATATATATATGTATGTATGTATATCATCCAATTCATTTATCCCAAGTCCACTTCCTAGTGAAGTTTTCCTTGCTGTAGATATAAAGGCTGTTATTTAATGTAATCTCTATGGTACTTGCACTGCAGTGTGTGAGTGTGTATATGTGTGAATCTGTTTGTGTGTGTATATGTGTGTATGTGTGCATGTGCATGTAGGTTTCACCCTTAAGTCCATTTGGAAACAAGAGTCGTTCTACTTCCTACCTCACTACTCAACACTGTTCTTGTGACACGCTTTGTTACCACAGCTTCTGATTGACTTTCACATCATAACATTCTTCACTGCGCACACAAGCACACATTAAACTTGCATACAGCTACACCCTCGCTTTCTTTATCTCTTTCACTCTCTTTCTGTTTTCCTTTTTATTTCTCTCTCTCTCTCTCTTTCTCCCTCTTATGCTATGTTTCGCTTTCCCTTTGACGTATTCCATTCTTTCTGTAACGAGCTTGGTTTTTGCTTCTTTGATCCCCTCATTATCTCACCATTTTTTCGCCTTTCTCTCTCTATAGTGTTCTCTTTCACTCCTGCTGTTTCTCTCTCCTCCTTTCTCTCCTCTTTTCCCCTTCTCTCTCCTTTAAATATCTCCCTTTTCCTTTGCTTTTAATCTACCAATTTCACTACTTACATCTCTCGCTATCTATCTATCTATCTAGCTATATATGTCTGTCTGTCTGTCTATTTGTCTGTCAGTCTCTCTCTGTCTCGGTTCCCCACTCTTGTTATCCTTTCTCTATCTAACTCCAACTGTATCTCTCTCTCTCTCTCTCCTACTCTTTTCCTCCCCACACATTCTCAATACTTCTCACACCCTTTCCTCCCTCCCTACTCCTATGTTTTTCCTTCACTCTGTCACTCTCTTTTATTTTCTCTTTCTCCATCTCCCTCTGTTCTTCTCTTCCTCTCCACATTTCTCTTTTACTCCCTCCTCTCTCTCTCTCTGTCGGCCTTTCGATCTGTCTGTATTTTGTCTATCTGCATGTGTGTGTGTGTGTCTGTCTCTGTTTCTCTGTTTCTCTCTCCCTCACTCTCTCTCTCTCTCTGTCGGCCTTTCGATCTGTCTGTATTTTGTCTATCTGCATGTGTGTGTGTGTGTCTGTCTCTG
>NC_068984.1:99320128-99328461 GCF_001194135.2 Octopus bimaculoides | reverse complement strand
TATATATATATATATATATATATATATATATATATATATATATATGTATGTATGTATGTATGTATATATATATATAAAGTGAAGTGATTCAGCTGAGAATTGAACCCACATCACCACCCTAATTTTCGTGGTGTTTTCCAAACAGTCTGCTGTGCTTGAATTTGATTGGTCGATTGTTAGTTAACTGAATCAGCAGCACACAGCTGGTATATCAATAAACAGCTGCACAACCAATGCACAGCACAGTCACTGCACAACAACAGTGCATAATTATGGCACCACATGGTACAGCACTGCAGTATTACACTGAATATTGTCGTTGTTGTTGTTTATCTCGGGGTCAGCCTCAATCCTCTCAACTTATGATCAAAAATATTACAGACATGACCAACTAGCTTAGCTTCCACCTTTTTCCTTTACTCCTCCCACCTCACTCTGTCTGTTTATCTATCTTCTTTCTGTCTATCTGTTTCTCTCTCTGTCTCTATCTCTCTCTGTCCCTGTCTCTCTCATTACTATCTAGAAGCTCCTTTCAAAACACAATAGAGTGTATGAAATATGAGAGGGAATTGGCTGCTGTTTTTAGCATAGTTTGTGGGCCACCTGCAAGCTTCTTTGCTGGATTGATATTTACAGTGTAGTAGTGCTTAGCAACACACTGCACTGCTCTATATGACATTACACTATACAACTCTACCCTACACTACATTACACTGCACTACTTCATGCCATACTACTCAACTTGACAGTGGTTTCTAATTTTGGCACAAGGCCAGCAATTTTGAGGGAGTGGGTAAGTCAATTACATCAACCCAGTACCAGTACTCAACTGGTACTTGTTTTATCAACCCTGAAACTGGTACTTATTTTACTGACCTTGGTGGAATTTGAACTCAGAACATAAAGACGGATGAAATACCACTAAGCATTTTGCCTAGCATGCTAACAATCATACCAGCTCACCACCTTAGTATTGTAGAGTATATTGGTTTCAAATTTAGCACAAGGCCAGCAATTTGGGGGAAGGTAATTACATTGACCCCCAGTAGCCCCCTGACACTTATTTTATCGACTGAAAAAGATGGAAGTTGAGCTCAGTAGAATTTGAACTCAGAATATAAAGATGAACAAAATGTCACTAAGTATTTTGCCTGGCATGCTAACGATTCTGCCAGCTCACTGCCTTAACTACTCTACTTGATATTGCCTTGTTTTCTGTTTTATAAGCATCAGCAATCTTGAATCTCTGTATCTAAGTCTCAAGGTACACGATTGTTTTTCTTTTCTTTTTTTTTTTTTTGGTTGTGGGTGCGTGGAAATACAACAGTGGTTCCCCATTATCTTCTCTGAGTTTATTCACAGTTTACTCTGCCAGTCCCCTACTCTCATAGGCCTCCTCTTGAAATACAGAGCTTATTTAACCCCTATGCTGCAGAACTGGTTCATATAACATCAAGTCATATTGAGACTGTGTGACTAATGTCTAAGAGTTAGTCCTTCTTCAAGTCCTGAATATTTTAGACACAAGGGCTTCTTTTGCTGTTTGACACATAATAGGAGAAGCTCTATATTTCCCAAATTTCCTGATCCCAACACTAAATCTACTTTAACCCTTTAGCATTCAGATTATTCTTTTGATGTAACGCTTATCACTTCACATTCTTTTGACTCAGTTAATTGAATTAATCATTCAGCATGTTAGAAATAGCTGCCAAATTTCCCTAAAATCATATCCTACTGTTTTCAAAGATAACAGACTCCTTCAATAATGTAGTTCTTGATATATCTCAAGACAAAAAAAACATTAGGATGTACATCACTAAAAGGCATGGTTTTCATGAGGGGCTACTTGATCACAATTAATCTGAGCTAATAAACAACAGACTTTCTGTATTATGTTTACTATACAATATGAGACTGGCAAAAAGCGGCAAGCACACCGGATGAAATGCTTAGTGGCATTTCATATGTCTGTATGTTCTGATTTCAAATTTCACTGAAGTCAACTTTGCCTTTCATCTTTTGGGGTTGATAAAATAAGTACTAGTTGAACATTGGGCTTGATCTAATTGACTTACCCCTCCCCCAGAATTGCTAGCCTTGTGTCAAAATCTGAAACTAATATCAGACTGGGTTACACTATGTTATATCATGCTACATTTTACAGTGTTATATTACACTACATAACATTAATGTATAACCACATAAACAAAACAGTAATACACTACAAACAGCGTAACAGGAGTTTAAAGTACTGCACAGCTCACTATGGCTTAACATAGTATGACACTGTAGTGCAACACTGCATTTCTTAATATGCAAAGCAATATTCACTGCACTTCTTAATATGCAAAGCAA
Organism: Octopus bimaculoides; assembly: GCF_001194135.2. NCBI lineage: Eukaryota > Metazoa > Mollusca > Cephalopoda > Octopoda > Octopodidae > Octopus > Octopus bimaculoides. The sequence continues at coordinate 99,326,103 of NC_068984.1, read as the reverse complement.
TACTCACTGCACATTACAGCAATACATTACTCAAAATTTCAAAGGTTAATATACAACATTGCATTGCTCATATGATATGATCTTCATGTCAAACACTGCCTTACTCCACAAACTCCAGTCAAGTCAAACAGTTCCTGAAACAGATGTTTCTCCAGTTACTCCACTCAAGTTAAAGAAAACCTCCACAGATTCTACTCCAGTGCCTCCACTGACAAACATTACTTCACTAACTCCACTCAAATCAAACACCACTACTAGATAGGTATTCCTCAACTGAATTCACTCAAGTCAAACAGTGCCACAAACAGAAGTTCCTCCACAACTTCACTCAAGTAAAACACCATCACTAGCAACTCTTCTTCCACTGATTCCACTCAAAACAAACACCACCATAGATAGAATCCTTCCTTGATTCCACTCATAACTATGTTTCAAAATATAGAAACATACGTCAGTAGATCTTCTCTCCTTTTATAATGCTGAGATCAAATCAACTCACTTCCAACCTTTTTTTATACTCTCTAGCTCTCTCTTTCATTCTCTTTTTCTCTCTCTCTCTGTCAACCAGAAATATATATACATATATGAAGAGAGAGAGAGAGAGAGAGAGAGAGAGAGAGAGAGAGAGGGAAAGAGAAGACAAGAGAGTAATAGAAAGAGAAAAGCAGTGAGGAGGAGAGAGACAGGAGAAGAAGAGAGAAAGCATGTTTGTGTGTATGTTTAAAGTACGTTGCTCTTTAATCATCAGAGAACACACTTTTGCATTTCATTCAGAAAACACCTGCTGAATTAACCTCCCTCCTCTTTCTTTCTCTTCTTCACACTTCACCTACGACACCAACGCCACCTTCACAACACCGTCCTGCTGAGGTAGTGGTGGCAGCGGTGGTGGCCATACTAAAAGTAATATAAATCAAGGTGAACAGATAAAAGACAGACAGAAGCTGTGTACATGCATGGTTCAGTGTGTGCACGTGTGTGTGTGTGTGTACAGGTTTATGTGTGTATACAGTATAGTGCAATACAGTTAGTATGTTATGTGTACATGCAGCTAGTAAAATTATATTTGTGGATGTGTGCTTGTACACGTGTTACTGTGGTCTGTATAGCTGAGTGGTTGTATGATTGTGTGTGTGTGTGTGCATGTAGTAACATGTGTGTATGATATACTGTAGTTTATGTTTTGGTTATTAGCTTTACATTTAAATAGTCTATGTACAAACAAGCACAGTGAATTTATGCTTATCTGGCTGGGTATGCATGACTATATGTATAAGTGTGAGTGTGTGCAAAAGCATGTGCATTTGTGCATATGAGTGAGTGCACAGTGTAGATGGTGCAGCAGTTACCTGCTCATACAACTAGTATATATATATCTAATATAGTGAAATTGTGCATGTATATGTGTGTGTGTGTGTGCACGTTGCAGTAGATAAAGTAGTTGCCTGCATATGCAACTAGTGCATATGACATATACATCAAGAAAGCTTCAATATGCTTGGATGACCTCATAGAAATGGTAGCCAGATTCACACCAATCACACACTACTTGTAAAAGAAAGACACATTGACTAATGTGGTTATAGGTAAACTGTGATCAAGAATAAGATGTGATGGTCATGGTTGGAAAGACATTGATAAAAGGTTTGTTAATTTAGGACAGATTTGGGGTAAAAATCTGTGCATTTAGCCATGTTGGATTGCATATGTATGCATGTTTGTCTATGTAACTCTGTGTGTGTGTGTGTGTGTGTGTGTGTGCGCACATGTGTTTATGTAATGCGGTGTTGTAGAGGGCAGCAATAATGCACATGAAACAATGTATATAACTATTATAGTTATAATGCATTTGGGAACACATATGCACACAAAAACGTATATACTTGTGCATATATATGTATATAAACATACATACATATATACATATACATCCATATATTTATGCATGTATATCTGTGTGTGTGTGTATATATATATATATATATATATATATATATATATATATATAATACAAATAATAAATGAATATATGCATATATACATACATGTATGTACATACTTACATCTACCTGTATATATAGATGCATATCTGGGTACAGGACATTGCAAAAAAAAAAACGTAGACAAAATGATAAACAAGTGCCGAAAAACACAGGCCACATAGAGAACATTTCCTTCATCAGCTGCCACCATTCAACACTGGTGTTTGTGCATGCATGTGTGTGTGCACATATATATTGGGTCATCCATAAATGATGTAGGTTTCTCAATTGCATGAAATAAAAGCTGGGGTTGGGGGATAAACTACCTGCATCAACTTGCTGTAAAAGTAGGTAGTAATTTTACCTTGTACTTATTCTTAGTGCAACTTTTGAAGAGTGCAGTTCGATTTTAACAATTAGTTTTTCAAAGTGACAAAGGAGTATATTCACAACATTTTGCTCTATGAGTTCAATAAAGGCAACAACAATATGGAAAGTATGAGGCATATTAACGCAGTATATGGGGTTCGGACAATAAGTGTAAGCCAGTGTCAACAGTGGTTTCAGAAATTCTTTGCCAGAAACTACAGCCTAGAAGATGAGCCTCATCCTGGAAGATCTGTAGAGCTTGGCGAGGACATCCTGCAGACCCTGGTGGAACAAAATCCCATTGTAACTGTTGAGGAACTAGCAGGAAAGCTTGGATTTGGTCATTCAACCATTCATTGACACCTGCATGCCATCAGAAAAGTCAGCAAATTGGGTCAATGGGTTCCTCTCAAACTTATCAGGTCTAATTGCGTGCAGAGAGTGAATGTGTGCTCCTTTTTGCTGTCACATCTCACGAATGAACCTTTTTGGACCGAATAGTGACTAGTGATGAGAAATAGGTTCTCTATTAAACTGTCAAGTGCCAAAGACAGTGGGTAGGGAAAAGAGAAACGCTGGTACCCCAGGCTAAAAAAGGTCTTCACTCATGTAAGGTGTTGTTATCTGTTTGGTGGGATATGAAAGGTTTAGTTCACTTTGAAATTTTATAACCAAACCAAGTTATAACAAAGGAGTTCTATTGTGAGCAGCATGAGTCAGGGCTAAAAGAAAAATGACCATCTTTGGTTTCAAGATGAAAGGTATTCTTCCATCAGGATAATGTGCAGCCACATACAGTGAGGATGACATTCCAATGGCTGGAGCAGTCTGAATAGGAAATGATACCCCAACCACCATATTCACTAGACATTGCCCCATCTGATTATCATTTATTTATATGAGCGCTTCTACATGGCATTAGTATAAGTGCTTTTTATGCGGCACCAACACAGGGATCTTGCAGGCCAATCCTCTTCATCAAGGGGACTTCTGCTGTGGAGAACAGGTATTCTTGAGTATAACAAGGCAGCAGATATCTCAGTCCTTTATCATCTCCTCCAATAGGTTCAGTGTCCTGAGGTCATCCATCAGTACTTCATCCTAGATCTTCCTGGGTCTCCCACTTCTACAAGTTTCATCCACTTTGAATGACTAGCACTTCATTATGGAGCTGTCAACATCCATCCATATCACATGACCAAATCAGCGTAGTCTTCTCTCTTGCACACTGCATCTAAATCTAATTCCTCATGTATATATATATATATATATATATATATTAGTCTTCATATTATAAAGAGGATAGAACATCAATTGGCAACAAGGCAAAGGACTAGGGAAAGATTGATGTAAAGAATATCATTATAGGAGCATATCTGAAATGACATAATTAGAGTATATAGCAGAGTAAACGATGTAATTGCAGAATACTAAAAACAAGTTCTGCTGGGTCGAGACATGTTGCAAGATTCAAAGACAACAGGTGCACCTGACAGTTGACGAATGGTATCCAAGAGATTAGAAACGGCTATTTAGAAGGCCTCCACCATGATAGAAAAGATAATCTCTAATTAAACAATTTGGATCAGTACAATCAAGACAGAATCGGAAGCACATAGTAACCAGCAGTGCACAACAGCATCTATGGTCTGATTGATACTGTGATACAGTGAGATATATATATATATATATATATATATATATATATATATATATCTGTGTGTGTTTGTGTTTTTAAGTATATATATGAATATGTTGATATAAATATATATATATATATTGGGTCATCCTATAAATAATGCGTTTTTTTTAAATACTTTTATTTTTTAAAATTAAGATAAACAAAGTTCTTTTTTAATCTAAATCATACTCTTCTTCATTTTCTACGTTGCTCTTCCATCTATCTGGTAGGCGTGCAAGGCCCCACCTCTAAAATCCACTTGTCCATGATGAAAAATACTCCTCCAGTACTGTTCTGATCTTATCTACAAAATTCAGATTTTTCTGTCCAAATGATTTTGAAGACATGTGGGTGACACATAAAAAGTAGCCATCACACTCTGTTAAGTGGTCAGCATTAGGAAGGGCTGCCAGCTGTACAAACCAAGACAAATCAGACTGGAATCTGGTGTAGCTCTCCAGCTTGCCAGTTCTGGTCTAACCATCCAATACACGCCAGCATGGAAAACAGATGATGGTGATGATGGTGATGATGATACATCTATATACATATACACACATTTGTGTATTTGTATGTGTGTGTGTGTTTGTGTGTACCCTCCCCCCACAGATAGCTATCTATAACGTCTGTGTATCATACTTTTTGCAAGTACAGAAATATGTCACAAAAAGGTAAATTAACTGTGATCTTCATCCTCATCATCGTTTAACGTCCACTTTCCATGCTAGCATGGGTTGGACGATTTGACTGAGGACTGGTGAAACCAGATGTCTACACCAGGCTCCAATCTGATTTGGCAGAGTTTCTACAGCTGGATGCCCTTCCTAACGCCAACCACTCCAAGAGTGTAGTGGGTGCTTTTACGTGCCACCGACACGAAGGCCAGTCCAGGGGCACAGGCAACGATCTCGCTCGAAAATCCTTACACATGTCACGGGCACAAGTGCCAGAAAGGCGACGCTGGGCACAGGTGCCATCCCGATTTCGCTTTTGCTTACCCCAATAAGTCTTCGCAAGCTGAGTTTCATGTCCAATGAAGGAGACGACGTTGGCATGGGTTCCAGTCATCGAATTTAGTTCGATTTCAATTTCACTTGCCTCAAAGTCTTCGCAAGCGGAGTTTAGTGTCCAATGAAGGAAAGAGATAATATTGCATATGGATGTGCCATACTCAAAAACATGAATATATTAGTAACAAATAAAATTATTCAACAGCAGTGATGAGAATGCTAGATGTGCACTCCTGCCTCATTGGACTTTGTCAGTAGCATTCACTACAGAAATGTGCATCTATTATTCTCACCACCACTACTGGACAATCTTTATCTGCTACTGTTTTGTCTGTATTTTTAAACATAGTACATTCACAAGAGATCTTATCTCTAGATAAATACTGTTATTAATTTACCTTTCTATGAAGTATACGCATTAAGTACGATACATGGATGGCTATTTTAAACTATTATTGTTTCAGTTGCATATAATGGATTTTTATTCAGTTTGGCAGCAAACTGTAATGCTAGTGATTTTTGAATCATTGTTTTCCTATATCAGTTGTAACAGAGTTTGTCTTAGCATGTGACTGGCAGTAAGGCTATGCGACTGACAAAACCAACTGAAGCAGAAGTGTGCATGAAGCATTCTTGCCAGGTGCGGTGGAAAGATTTTTGTCTGCTACTAACAATATATTTGTGCCTTTCAGCAGAGATATTATCTCTAGATGAATGCCACAGTTAATATGCCTTTTCATGATGTATTAATTATGATAAACAAACTATTATTTTAATCTGATATGCCTTCTGTTGCATATAATGGATATATACATGCATACTTATATATATATATGCATATGTATACATGCAAACACACACACGCACATTCATATATATGTATATATGTGCGTGTGTGCTTGCTCACGTATATATATATATATATATATATAT
>NC_068984.1:99316174-99318834 GCF_001194135.2 Octopus bimaculoides | reverse complement strand
TATATATACAGTAGTCACTCGCTGTATCATGGTTCACCTAGCACGCCCTCAGTACATTGCAGATTTTCTAGCTAGTATATGTAAATTTATATCGAGGACTCCTCAATATACCGTGGGTTTCTGCGGCTGATAGGTATTTATATTTTTTTAGATTTTAATTATTTCTGTGGTAAAATAAGCATTCTCATGCCTAAAAATTAATCTATATACATAAAATTCACTGTGTGTGTGTATGTGTGTGTGTGTGTGTGCGCACATATATGTGTGTGTTCACTCTATGCATAGCTAAACCACTGGATCAATCTGTACCAAATTTGGCATGGAGGTTTTCCATTACTTGTGGAAGGTCCTAGGGGGTTAAATTTTAGCCCTCGACCATATAGGGGGCTGTAGCCACCCCCATATGACCCTTACAATTTTTCTTTTTGAAGTGGTATAATAGTTTCACTTTTATTCTTTCACTTTTCATAAGACTATAATATTGTTTCACTTTTCTTCTTACTCTGTGTGTGTGTGTGTGTGTGTTTCATCTATGCACGGCCAAACCACTGAATCAATTTATACCAAATTTGGCTCCCTGGAAATTATGTCAGTTTTATTTTTTTGCTTTAAAGGTAAATGATTCTGAAACTCTATTTAATTGTAATAATGAAACAAGAGGTTTAAAGAAAAAGAAACAGTAAGGTTTCTAAATAATGAAAGTTCTTTATATGGACATACGCTTATACACTGTAGGATATCTTCCAATTTATATGATAAACTTTATAAATTCTGAAGTTCAATATTCCCATGACATAAGTTAGTGATATTGACATGTGTTATTCAAATAATTGTTTGTGGAATGGACCTAATAAAATTAGCTTGAGTACACTCAATATTTCATATTTAAATCTGATGTGACTATTTCTACTTGGATATTAGTCCTACCTCAGATTTGGAATCGAATCTATAATTTTCCCCTAGCCATACAGCCTATTGTTCTGTCATGGAGTAATGCAGATTTATGTTCTCCACTTCACTCTTAATTTTTTCTATACCATGAAAAGTTGAAATAGATAACGAGTGAGCTACATTAATTTATTCATTGTTGGAATGGTATACCTCTTTTTCTACCTACTCTGTGTAAGCACAGTATCTATAAAATTCACTGCCTATGTGTGTGTGTGTGTTTCCTCTATGCACGGCCAAACCACAGGATCAATCTGTAACAAATTTGGCATGAAGGTTTTTCATTACTCAGAGAAGGTTCTGGATGGAGAGAGGAAATCACTAAATTTTTTACTTTGTTTCAAAAATGGAAATGTTTTACATGCCTGTCGTATACATCAGTTTTGTTTTTTTGCTTTAAAAGTAAACGATTCTGATAGAAGCAAACACGATATTCAATAATTCTGTCATACACCTACGACCGCACCTCTTTTTTTAAAGTAAAGATAAACGCTTACTGCCAAGATTCATTTCTCTTGTGAAATATAAGAGTGATAATGTCTTCATTCCACAGATCCCATTAATCCCATCTGACCTCCCCTATAAATTTAAACAGCTCCAGTTCCCAGTGAAACTAAGTTTTGCTATGTCCATAAACAAATCTCAAGCACAATCTCTCAATGTTGTTGGACTTAACCTTGCTTCTCCTTGCTTCTCTCATGAGGAATTATATGTAGGATGTTCACGAGTTGGAAGTCCCAAAACTCTTTTTCTTTGTACACCAGTTAAAGGACACACTGAAAACATTGTATACTTAGAAGTTCTACAAAATTAAACTGTAATTGATTTCAGGATTTGTTTTAATAACTTTGTTTATACTCACGCCATCTGAGTCCAGTAGACTGTTTTCCACCACCCTCAATATAAACTGCCATGCAGGTTGCTCCCCTTTGCACACCATATGCACACATCAAGGCCCCACAAACTTAATCGATACATAAAAGAAAGGAAACACACTAATGAACACAGATATGTATGCCCCCCACTCCCACCCCCACTGCAGAGGTTATACATATAGTACCACTACACAAATTCCATTTCCACAAGAACATCAACCTTAAGGACTCATACATTTCCCACAAATACTTCCAGAAAGCTCTTACTGACTTGCAACAGAGTCACCTCAGTGGCGATGTTTTGGTACCAATAGACATAATTCTTAACTCAATCCTCCTCCTCATTTTGTTCCCATTTTTTCACAGCAACTGCAAACCAGATGCATCTATTCACCTCTGACAATAGAGAGCAGTTACCCTATTTAATTCCATATTGGCTACCTCTGATAAATGTAGAGTTACATAAACGGAGTGTTACCTAACACTCCATTGAATCCTTAGTACAAAATTGATTGGTAAGATCGGCTGTAATGGATATATAATACTGTACACTTCATATAATATACCTACTCTATTGACACACATACGAATGCATTTTTCCTGACTTATAGACTCTTAGATGACTTGCATACATACATATCTATCTATCTATCTATCTATCTATATATATATATATATATATAAAGTAGTTGTATACTGGCAACTTAACGTGACAGTCTCAATATGGGAATATACTACTGCTATTTAGCCCTAGGAAGCTGGAACGCTTCCTGTTGGCCTTGACACATTTCCTGTGTCCTTATGTTTGCGAGGGGGAGACAAACTCCTCCACCCAGC
>NC_068984.1:99315290-99316164 GCF_001194135.2 Octopus bimaculoides | reverse complement strand
CTGTGTCCTTATGTTTGCGAGGGGGAGACAAACTCCTCCACCCAGCCCATATATATATATATATATATACACACACACATACATATATCTATATACACACACACATTCATGTATGTACACACATACACACTCATGTACACACACACACACACACACACACACACAAGTTCAGAATTTGAGTGAATCAGATGCCTAAATAGTAAAGCACCAAGTTCAGGTCAAAGAAATAGCAATCATGTACAAAAGAAAATTAGAGGAACATTTACATACATCTCCAAGTACAGACAGATTAATATTCTAGTTGCATATACAATCACAAGTGCCTAACTGAATGAATATATCACATGCCTCAAGGCTGTACCCAGGAACACACATTGCACCAATTGTACTGCATTTAACAGACTCTAGATCAATGCTAATTGCAGGTTCTGGGTAAGGTGAATAATAAACAAATAACAACAGATGGATATTGGTTCATTCACTACAGCTGTTTCAAATGAGTTTTTTTATTGATGAATAGAGTTATCACAGTATGTGAAAAACCATTTTCATCAGGTGAATATACACGAATTAAACATATATTCACCCAATGAAAATGTGTTTTTTTTTCGAATGTGATAAATTTATTCATCAATAAAAAACTTGTTTGTTATCAACCTGTTACTATTTGTTTACACACACACACACATGCAGATATGTGCATGGATATGTTCTCTATGTGGCCTGCTTGTTTGTTGTACCTTGTTTATCGTTTTGTCCATGTTCTTTTGCAATGTCATGTACCCAGATATGTATCTATATGCACATGTAAATGAAGGTATGTACATATATGTACATATATATGCATATACTCATATATTGTTTATATACGTAT
>NC_068984.1:99311050-99314671 GCF_001194135.2 Octopus bimaculoides | reverse complement strand
TATATATATATATATATGTATATATGTATATATATATATATATATGTATATATGTATATATGTATATATGTATATATATATATATATGTATATATGTATATATATATATATATGTATATATGTATCTATATATATATATATGTATATATATATATATATGTGTGTGTGTGTGTGTGTGTGTGTGTGTATATATATGTGTGTGTGTGTGTGTGTATGTGTGTATGATATATACATACATATATACATACATATACATACATATATACACATGCATATATGTATATACAAACAGACACTCACACACATGTACATGCAATGGAAATGATGCTGGTGACAGAATTAAAGAATCCCAACTCATATTCTATAAACATAGGCTTACCATAATTTTCAGAAGTGAGACCAGAACCCTGGGAGTTGAAACTGGCACCAATGGGAATATCAGCCAAATTCAGTAGAGCTGCAGTGAGTGGGTTATTTAGAGGAGAGAACAAGTCTCCTCTCCCTACCAGCCATAGGATCAGGGGACTTTTACTGCAAATATATTAACATAATTTTGGATTTTCTTTTAGAAAGATGGAGAACAGAAGCAGACATACAAAGCAGCTATTCTTTACATGACAGCACATCTATGTAAAATATTGTCAAGTAGAACACTAGCATTTAAAAGTATATTAAACTAAACACATGTTTTCATTGTCAAGTAATATTTTATTCAATAAACTACTTTTTTTAAGAAATGCATTGTCATTTTTAATTTTGTCGAAAATGTCTGAGCACCTCAGACAAGAAATTTCGCCAGAAAATGTCTGTAGCCTCCGCTTCTCATCTGAGCACACATTATTTATAACAGCAAATACTCATTTAACTGATGCAGGGTTACCAGGAAGAGAAATAATGTATTTTACTATAGCACTAAGACTTTTTACTGTTATGTAATTTTCTTTGTAATGAAAACTATTTGTCAATTTTCTTCATACTAGATGTTCTGTGTTGTTCAAATCTGTGCCTTAGAAACCCACCCAGTAGTTCTCTTTCCATAGGTCTAAGTCTGAGAGACATCTTTCATAAAAACTTCTTCACTTTTCCAATGCTTTCATCATATTCTTCAAGTTTTATCAGCAAGGTCTTTTTCATTTTGAGGCTCAAATTCACAGTCTTTCCTTTTTCTTCTATAATTGTAACCATATTTTGCATTTCTAGTTTGATGTCTGCCATAATGGAATTGTCCTTCTCTACGGACAGAATCGATTTGTTGAAAAGGCTAAGCTGTCTATGTACAAGCCATAAATACATTTCTCCAAAATCATTTTCAAAGAATTGTTTTATCAGTCCTGGACAGTGTTCTTGTGAACAAAAGTAAGGTTTTAAAGCAGCAAAAATTTTGAGAATTCTTTCAAGTGTTTGTTGCAATCACAGAAATTTGGTATTGCCATCCTGTAATAGCATTTTGCATTCCATTCTGGCAAAATTATAAAATTCCTTTTGCATATTTTTAATATTTTACTTGTTTCAGTCACTGAACAGTGCCCATGCTGGGGCACCACCTTGAAAAGTTTAGTCAAACAAATCAACTCTAATACTTTTTAAAAAAAAAGTCTGGTACTTATTTCATCACTCTCTTTGGTGGAACTGATAAGTTATGGGGGCATAAATGAACCAACACAAGTTGTCAAGCAGTGATGGAGACAAACACACACACACACATATTCATATATATATATATATATATATATATATATGACAGGCTTATTTCAGTTACCATCTACCAAATCCACTAACAAGGCTTTGATTAACCTTGAGGGCTATAATAGAAGTCACTCACGCAAGCTGCTACACAATGTGACTGAATGCAAGACTGCATGGTTGGGAAGCAAGCTACTTACCACATAGCCACCACACTTGAGCCTATGAGAAAATATTTGAAAATTATCACAAATTTGATATCGATTGGTAACAGATCAACTGCTGTTCAGGACAATTGTGCATAATGTATGCATCACAGCCAATGTCAACAAGGCCCTTTTCAAGTTCAGCAGCTAATCAGCTAAATGTGTTTTTCTTGCCTTTTCAATGTACACCAAAATTTGTGTTGCAGTTTCTCTACAAAATCTGATGACTTTTTCCATCAACCCACAATTGTCAGTAATTGAGACGAAGGCATTAGTCAAGATCTCAACTGTCTCAATAGAAACAATGCGCATATTCAAAAATTTGACTCGTACCCCTTGACCAAGAATGCAATTTTGAATAATGAAAAGTATCATTTGAACATCTTTTTTATTCAAACCATTAACAGAAATTGTCACAAAATTTGCCTCTGCTAGGTCTTTAGCAAGCTATTAGTGCAATTGCATTTAAAATTATGGCTTCACATTTCATCCACACTATGTAGCTCAAAAAAATTTGGGATGAATTTTAATGAAGAGTTAGATGCCTTGGGACTCAGTTTTTGTTGAAGTGGCATGTAAATCAAAAATTGGTCTCTTTAGTGACAAGAAGTTTCAATCTAATTATTTCTGACTTAAAAAAAATAAAATTAATCATGACAAACTAGCAACAAAACTTGTTAGGTGCCTTTGAGGTTCACATTTTATTTTGTCAGTACAAAGTTGTTTAGAAAAGGGTAATCCTTCTTGAGTTCTTTTACAAATATGCACATGCTTTTTGGCATTGTAAAAATAAATAAAAAACCTTCTGAAGTAAAATATATACAAAATATCAGAATAAATTGTAATATGAAACATGTATCACAAGTAGTTTATTCTGGGATGTGCTAACTCCGGGAGAAATTTACACAGTCAAAAGCACAGCAAGAAAACAGTGATGAAATATGCAGATCAAATTGCTTATTCATGGAATAGCAAAAAAAATCTGTTGTTACCTAATTCAAAAGTCCATGTATGTGTGGAAGGCAAGAAAAAAAAAATAGAGAGAATGTGTATGTTTCCATAAATGTATGTGTGAGAGAGAAAGTGGAATTAAGTATGGCTGTCAAAAATCCATCAGTTCTCTTTGGTTTGGTTATGATAGTAAAAATAAATACAGAGTAAGGGAGATGTCTGGGTCAGCTGTCAATGGTGACTTGTATAGTAATTTTGGTGAATTGTCTGTGGAATGAGTTGAACGTCTAACTTTGAAACCTGGATGAACATATGTTCATGGAAGATCAGAAATGTATGACATTGCTTGTATGATGGCAGTGCCCATTTACAACCATATATGTGTGTGTGTGTGTGTACATGTGTGTGTGCACGCGCATGTGTATATATATATATATATATATTTAAAAAAAAAAAAAAAAAAAAAAAAAAACACACACACACACACACATGAACATATAAATAAATAAAAACTAATACAAATGAACACGTATTAACAGAGAATATAGGTGATACAGACACTCCCCATACACACATGCACTTACAAAAGACACAGACACATTGATGGACACGCATGCGTAGACACATACAATAGGAATACAAAATACAAAATGGCTGATAGTTAGCAAGGTGAGACACACATAAGAAAGAAGGAAACAAAGGACCACTGATGAGGTCACAGAAGTGTGACGAAAGAACTCTGGCCGAAATAAGATTAAGATTAAGATTAATGTAATATAAA
>NC_068984.1:99306065-99310527 GCF_001194135.2 Octopus bimaculoides | reverse complement strand
TATATATATATATATATATATATATATATATATATATATATATATATGTCTTACATATAATAAAACACAATGTGTGTCCTATCAGTCATGCTGGTAGAAGAATAAATCAACAAACAGTATGAGTGAGTGACAATCAGATATGCTAGATGTAGGTAGACTGTAGTAAAAGGTTTTGTTATGAAATTGCAGGTATTTCAAACAAAATTAAACTGCAAATTTATGTATATGCTTGTGCTTGTATCTCCTTGTTTTGACATCATGAGACGGTTGCAATCACCATCATACAAGCACATCATTCATTTTACTGTGTTCCATGAAAACATGTCCAACTATGAAGAAATATTTCTTTGCTTGGAAAAAAGCAAGGGTTGATAACAGGAAGGGTGGCTTTCTGTCAAAAGTCTGTCTCTAACAAATTCTATCTAACCCATGCAAGCATGGAAAATATGTATACATGCATCATCACGACATTCTCTTTTTTTATGCTTGCATGGGTTTGACAGAGTTTGTCACCAACCCTCAACTGTTTCCAAGCAAGGTATTATTTCTCCATAACCAGATGTGTTCTTGCAGACAATTGGAAATGAATGATACTGCTTGTATGATAGTAACAATTATTTACAACTATCAAATGATATCAAAACAATGAGGCATAAACATACACACATTCACACACATGATAGGCTTTTTTCAGTTTCCATCTCCACAATTCTACACACAAGGCTTTGGCTGGTCCAAGTCTATAGCAGAAGACACTTGTCCTAGATGCTATGCAGTGTGCCTGAACCTAGAACTATGTGTTTGGGATGCTAACTTCTTATCACATCTGTTTACGTACACCTATATATATATATATATATATATATATATAGGAAAATGTGTTGTTGAAAATGCACTTAAATTTCAAAAGCTCGTAAATGTTTAAAATACATTTATTTACATATATACCAAACTAGTTTCAACAATATTTTTTGTTTATCAATGGTAAAAGTTTAAAATTAGAAAAACATCGTTAAAAGTTTCAATGTTGACAAATCGAAATGTTTCAATGTTGACAAATTAAAATGTTTCAATGTTGCTAAATTATCATGTTCAAAACAGAAGGTGTAAGTTTGAAATTAAAACTGTATATCAATTTGTTAGAATGTACAAGGTTCATTAATTTCAGTGGTGGTTGACAAGTCATACTGAAAAAAACAAGTGTAAGAATTAAAATAGTAAAAGAAAGGGAATTTGGTTTTCAGTTTCTCAGATCTTCTTTAAATAGTCGCTTTCGCTTGTAATGGTATGTTTAGGGATCAGATGTATTTATAAATTTTTTTCTCCGAGTGGATCTGATTTTTGATTCATTTAAAAAATTGATGACGTTTTTCTTCCGTGGTCAAGCTTGTCATTCTGTGTGGTTGGTTTCCTTGTAGATATGGTTATAGGTCGTTCTGGTTGGTTGGTTCTCTTAAAAGGTCATTTCATTGTATTCACTGCAGGTCGGTTTTGATTGGTCTGGAATTAGGTGACGTCAGCAACTGGTGTTTGAGGCAGTGTGGTGATTTGGAGTTGCGGTTTCAAAACTTGGGTGGAATATTGTTACTAAAATTTTGTTGTTTCTTTGTGTTGAAATTGAGTCTTTTTTTCTCTTCTTTATACTGTTTTGCTTCTTTCTAAAGGATATTCAGCTGTGGTTTATATTCTTTAATCAGTATGTTTTCCTTATTTAAACGGAATTGGATTGAAGTGTTTCCAGTGCATTGATAGAGAGGGAAGATTTGGTATTTAGGGTTTTTGTCTATGGGGCATTGGTCTAGGTGCTGACTAATGGGAATTTTCCGAGTGGTGGTGGTCCCGGATTTGTTGTCTGTGCTCCGTAAGTCTATCCCTCAAAGTTAAGCTTGTTTGACCAATGTAGTCTCCACCACAACCTCCACATTTAAGAACATAGATTAAGGTCTTTGAAACACAGGTGAAGTCATATTTTATGGTAAAAGTTTGGCCTGACTTAAATTTGTATGTTGAGCCCTCTAAGAGAAATGTGCAAGTTCCACAGTTAGGGCGGTCGCACTTTTTGACTTGTGGGGTTGTATTTTTGGTAGGTAATTCGGCGCTGGTGAGTAATTTTTTCAGAGATTGTAGTTGTCTCTTACTTTTAATAATCCTATGTGTTTCTAGTGCCTTTTTCATTTGTGGGTCCTTCATAAGGAGGGGTATGTTTTGGTGGATGATGTTGTATGCTTCCATGTTCCTCGGATTGTGTGTTGATACGTAAGATAGAGTTTTGAGTGTGTCATGGTGTTTTCTTGTTTTTCGTAACTCTTGGATGTCTATCATTTTTGCACGTTCTATTCCATTTTAGATTAGACTGACCGGGTATTTTCTATCTAGTAATGAGGTTTTAAGTTCTTGGAGTCACTTTTCTTGGGTTTTAGGATTTGATGCACGATTGTTATACATCCATATGGAGTGAAGTAATAGGGAAGCATGGGGTTGGCAAGGCAAATTCAAACAGCCATCTGCTACTATCGCTTTGCAGTGAGTATGGACTTTTGATTACCAATATTGTTTTCCAACTCCCCAACCAGCACAAAACTACCTGGAAGCATCCCCGATCAAACCATTATCACCTCATTGATTACAAAATTGTGAGGTCTTCCATGAGGAAAGCTGTCCAAGTAACATGTTCTTTCTCCATTGGGGAGTGTTTGTCTGACCATAGACTGATATGATCAAAGGTGAATTTTACTATCCACAGACCTATTCATAGCAATCGCATTCAACTAGTTTGAAAAGTGGATGTGACAAAGCTGAGGAACAATAACAATTTAACCTCATTTCAAGCAACCTGTGACAACAAACTTGCTAGCATCTCAGACAACACAGATATTGAATCGGCGTAGTCTGCTTTTAAAATGCTGTATTTGAGTCATTTTGTGAAACACTTGGGTTTGTAAAGAGGAAGTATCAAAATTGGTTTGACACAAATGATCCAAACATCTCTCCTCTTTTGAACAATATGCACAAGTGCCAATGCCACTGGATGTCAAATAGAAATAATTCCACAAAACACAATGAGTTTAAAAAAGCCAGAAATACATACCAATTTCAACTGAGGCATATGAAACAGATATGGTGACAAAGGAAGGCACAGGAATTGCAAGTTGCCGTGGACAGATGTGACTCCAGGTCATTCGACCCCACAATTTAAAGCATGTTTTTGGACCTATGTCTGGTGGCTCAACTCCTATACTTTCAGCTGAGGGTAATCTTCTGGCAGATAAAAAGGAGATCATGAAGTACTGGGTAGAGCACTTTTCAGATGTTCTGAATATGGACTCAATTGTTGATGAAGAACTGATCATCAACCTACCACAGAGGCCTGTCCTTGAAGAACTATCTGTCGCTTCATCAAATGCTGAGATAAAATAGGACATAAAATAGCTCATGAATGGAAAGTCATCTGGGAATCAAGGCATCCCAGCTGAGATATATAATTATGGTAGCAGTCTCCTGCTGAACAAGTTATGTAAACTCTTCTCCTTAACCTGGAAATCAGGATCAGTCCCACAGGAGTTTACATCATTTGAACAATCTCAGTGAAAGAAGCATCCAATCCATTTTTTATATACAGCAAAAATCCAGTAGCTTCAGGGAACTGGTACTACTAATTTGTATGCTATAAATGTTTAACAATTCATGTAATATTGGTTTCAAATTTTGGCACAAGGCCAGCAATTACAAAGAAAGGGGAAGATCAACTGCATCAAGCCCAATTTTTGACTGGTACTTATTGACCCCGAAAAGATGCTAAGGGAAAGTGGACCTTGATAGAATTTGAACTCAGAACATTCAGACGGATTAATTGCCACTAAGCTTTTTGCCTGGTATGCTAATGTTTCCATCAGTTTGCCACCTTAACACATTTTATCTAATATCAGTAACCTGTCAGTGGGGTTTCCAGTTCACACAGTATCAAGATGTAATATAGTTATGTAAACCTATATAGTAGACATGCATACATATCAAATCTAACTAATTAACCGTAGAAGAAAAATTATTGACAGCTTTGGGCGTCTTCTACTATAGCCTCGGGCCGGCCAAAGCCTTGTGAGTGGATTTGGTAGACGGAGAAGCTCGTTGTGTATATATATATATATATATATATATATATATATATATGTATGTATGTATGTATGTATGTGTGTGTATATGTTTGTGTGTGTATATGTTTGTGTGTCTGTGTTTGTCCCCTCAACATCGTTTGACAACTGATGCTAGAATGTTTATGTCCTTAGCGGTTCGGCAAAGATACCGATAGTATAAGTACTAGGCCTACAGAGAATAAGTCCTGGGGTCGATTTGCTCGACTAAAGGCGGTGCTCCAGCATGGCCACAGTCAAATGACTGAAACAAGTAAATGAGTAAAAGTGTATGTATGTATGTACGTGTGTGTGTTTCTATATATATATATATA
>NC_068984.1:99304704-99305492 GCF_001194135.2 Octopus bimaculoides | reverse complement strand
AGAGAGAGAGAGAGAGAGAGAGAGAGAGAGACAACAAGCTTCTTTCACTCTCTGTCTACCAAATCCACTCAAGGCATTTGTCTGCCTGAGGCTACCCAAGTGCCACACAGTGGAACTGAACCTGGAATGATGTGGTTGGGAAGCAAGCTTCTTATCCCCTAGCCATGCCTGCACCTATGTATGTTTAACACAAATGGGCTGAGGTTCACTACAGTTGTTTCAAAAATGTATTTTATTGAAGAACAAATCAATTAGATCGAGTAAAAAAAAAACCTTTTCTTCAGATGAATTAAAAATTAAAATAAAATGCAACATTTAGGATTTTTCACACAAAGAATATAAAACGTATATTGACTTTCTCATCCTGGTGTCAATTATATATATGTTACAGCAGATATGCTGTTGGTGATTTCTTTCCCTTCTTTGGACTTTTCTCTGTCTCCTTTCTGATGAAGAGCTACGCTCAAAACGTCAAAAACTCTCTTTTCGCTGAGCATCAAACTAATACATTTCTTGTGCACATCCTTTTGTTGTCTCTTATTGTTAATTCTATGGTTCCTTTATTTGAATTGACTATATATAAGTATATGTATGTATGTACATTTATGTTAAATACAGCAGATTTTGCAGTTTTTCATTTAACAATTTCCATTCCTGTGGCATTGGTCAAAGTGAGGCTACAATTAAAGGCACTTGTCCAAACTGCCATGCAGTGAGACTGAACTTTTAACCACGAAATTGTTAAGTGAACTTTTAAATGACATTGATCTTTCTGCACCACACATTTG
>NC_068984.1:99302017-99303371 GCF_001194135.2 Octopus bimaculoides | reverse complement strand
ACATTAAAGATGTATACACACTTGCAGACATACGCATACACACTTGCAGACACACTCACATACATACACATATGCACACAGACACAACGACACACACAGACATACACATTAAGCACATACACTCACATAAGCATGTACATATATGCACAATACATACATACATCTCAGACATACACAGGTTTGCACACATCCACAAACACACACACATATACACACACATTCACATCTACATGCACACACTCATTCAACTGTACACACCAACACATACAGACACATATGCACAGACACAAGCACACACAATAAACACATACACACACAGACATACACACACACCACCTACACAGAGCAGTACTCACTGTTGTAATTGCTCTACATGCCATGGTCTATCACTGATATATTTTATATAAAATGATTCCTTTCCTTCTTTAAGAGTCACCATCTCCCAGTGATGATAACAGATCAAGCACTGACGGATAGTTGCTGAATCACCAGTAACTGTGCGTGTGTGTGTGCGCGGGCGCGCTCGTGTGTGAGTGTGTGTATTTGATGCTTGTGTGTATGCACCTGTATGAACATTTCTTACTCTTTATGTAAATATTTCCTAACGTATGTATGTATGTACAGCTTATTCAACCAGATTGGTTGAATAAGCTGTCAGTGACACTTAAAATCTTAGTCAACATGAATTTTATACTATATCTCTTTACACCATTTAAACCATACACACATCCATCCATCCATCCATCCATCCATACATACATACATATGTACATACATACTTAAATATATATATATAAAGATTTTCTCCCCCTCCCTCCTACACTGTTTTCTATCTGTCTCTCTCTCTCTCCCCTCTTTTTCATTCTCCCTCTCTCTCTCTCTTGTCGCTCACATGTGACCATCATCCATCTTCCTTTTTTTCACGTGACCATCTTCTTTTCTTGCACAGACGTTCAAAAGAGCAGATGTGTTTTTCTCTCTTCTATCTTTTCTCTTTTCAAAATAAATGTTTCTCCCAGCATGCACTATTTTCCTGTCATTCTGGTCTAACGACCCTCAATGTTTGTTTTCATTCAGTTTCCTTGTATGTCTCCACTGTCCTGTTTTTGTTCCCAACTTTGATCCTCCATAAATCCTAAATTTTATTTTAGAATTCATGGGAGCAACTGTCTTTTAAGACTCATTTGTCTTTGAATGCTTGAAATGAGGAGTAGATAGACAGCCAACAACTGATGAAGTGTCCTTTCTCTGTTTACTTGTCCTGTTTTCCATTTGTTTCTCGTTTATGTATTTCATGTTATTGGCACCATTAGTGACATCCTGTGCCCATACATGCTTGTATATATATATATAT
>NC_068984.1:99299678-99301846 GCF_001194135.2 Octopus bimaculoides | reverse complement strand
ATATATATATATGTATGTATGTATGTATGTATGTATGTATATAGTGTCCTTAAATGCCTCATATAACTGCAGTAATGCTGGTCTACCTGATGTCCTGGATTCATTTGCAGAGTGGTAACCTACTGGCTATGTCTCATGCCAAACAAAAAAAAAATCAGTATATCTCTTACTTTTGTCAGCCCTTAAACAATCAAAAAAGAATAACATGTAGTTGTATTTTTAGCATGTTATGCTCTTCTTTGAAAAGGGCGAAAATACTACAGAGACATCTAAAACCATTTGTGAAGTGTATAATGAAGGTGCAGAAGGTGACAATCAATGGTTCAGAGATAGTTTGTAAAATTCAAACATGGGGATTTAAGCATAGAAAATGCAAGTAGTTCTGGAAGATCTTCCAAGCTTTCAGAAATTTTGTGAGTTCCAAAAAGTTCTGTCCATGAATACTTAGTGAATCTTGGACACATTTCCACCATGACATATGGTCCATCCACAACTTGTCCAAGAACATCTTCATAGACTGGTATTCCACCTGTAACATATTCTTAACCCTTTAGCACTCAAATTGTTCTGTCAAATGCAATGCTTATTCATTCACATTGTTTAAAGTTAATCATGCAATATCTCATAGCTTTGAGATTTCATTGATTTGATTGTATAGTTTTAGAATGATATTGTAGAGTAGGTGTGAAAGGCTAGATCTAACTAGTTTGAGCATAAAGCAGGTAGAATATTTGGGCCAACTATGGCTAGTTTAAATGCTAAAGGTTTGAAACAGAATAAAACTTAACCTTTTTTAATGTAAGTGGTACAATGAAAAATGGAGATGAAAAATGGATTGTTTATGATAACAGTGTGGAAACGATGCTTGGGTTTGCATGAAAACCAACCAAAGCAGAAAATTCAAACAAAAAAATAAAAGTGCTGTGGGCTTGGTGGAATTTCAAAGATTTTATTTGCTGCACAGATCAGTGGTTAGAGCATCAGGTTCACAATCATGAGGTAGTAAGTTTGATTCCCAGACTGGGCTGTGTACTGTGTTCTTGAGCAAGACACTTTATTTCACATTGCGCCAGTTCACTCAGCTATAGAAATAAATTGTGACATACCTGGTGCCAAGCTGTATTGGCCTTACCTTTGCTGTTACCTTGGTTAACATTGGCGGCAGGGAGAAGGAAGGCTGGTATGCATGGGTGACTGCAAGTCTCCCATAAACCAGCATGTCTGGACTTGTGCGCCTTGGAGGGTAGATTTCTAGGTGAAATCCCATGGTCATTCATGACCATGGGATTGCTCCTAAAAGGGGGTCTTTTTTTCCCATACAATGAGAGCTTCAATTCTGATGTGTACTGCTATCAACTAGAGAAATTGAATTAAAACATCTTTCACCAGATGAAGACACTGGGGTGTATTCAAACCAGACAACACCAGACCTAATATAGATTTAGCTTCCTGCACTAAGTTGCATGAGCTTGAGTGAGATCTCTTGCTGCATTTACAATGCTCCTCTGAGATTGCAACATCTGATTTTCCTTTATTTTGGTTCCTGCAAAATTCCTTGAATGGAAAATCATTTAAAGAATTTAGATGTAGCCAAAAACCACCTGAATAACTTCTTTCCTTCCATGGATAGAATTTTGAAGCTGCTGAAGAGATGGACAAAAGTCATTAACAAACATGGGTGAGGTAGGGTACTTTAATGAATAAAATTTATTGTGCTTTGAATAAATTTATATTATTTCCATCCTTCAAAATATCTCAGAACTTTCTGGTAGACCCAGTATATATACATAATATATATAAATGATATATATATATATTTACACTGAATTATGGTACAATATGGACAGATTTTTGAATACCGAGGACTTTTATGTAGATATAACAATTTAAAGGATAAGCATATTACTATGGATTATACCAAGTGGACTTTCCCTTTTTCTCGCTCCTGTTTCTCTCTCTTTTTCGTTTTTCTTTGTGATTTCTTCTTTGTGGTGTAATCTTGGGACTGAATATGTTTGCGGCTGAAGATAGCTTTAAACCACCCTGTATATCAATTATATACTCATAATGATGCAACGACTGTTTGTGTATAAAGCTTGAAACACGTGTACCACGGAATCCTTTGTGTTCTGTTTTCATTTTACATTTTAATATATATTTATATATAT
>NC_068984.1:99293550-99298630 GCF_001194135.2 Octopus bimaculoides | reverse complement strand
TATATATGCATGCATATATGGGTACAGGACGTCACCAACAGTAAACAACATGAAATATGAAAGCAAATGAGTTCAATATGCAAACAATGAGAGAAACAAATGGAAAACAGGAGAGTAACATAAAGAATGACCCTTCATCAGTTGTCGGCTGTCTATCTACTCCTCATTTTGAGCATTGAACGACGATATGGAGGGTTGTTAGACCAGAACGAGGGTAAAATAGACAATTGCCCAAGGTGGAGTATTGTAGGACTGAACCTCAAGCTACATGGTTGGGAGGCAAGCTTCTTAACCGCAAAAGCAAGCCTGAACCTACATATAAATTTATGTGGGTGTTGGTGTCAGTGTGGAAGATACTAAAATACAGAAAGAAAGGTTAAAATGTATTGATACTGTCAGACCTGAATGCTCTACAACAAAATCTTTTAGATCAGGATCCCATACAATGTTGTGTGAAGTAATTTTATTCTTACAAAAGATGATCAGGCACTGGTGTCAATAACTTTTGTGTTCATTATGAATTTCTCTAATGTTATTGAAATTTGGAATTGTTTTACTGGAATGGAATGTGTTCAACAGTTCAGAGGAAAATGAAAAATTGCTTGTATTACGACATGTAGTAATCTAAGGTAATTTAAGACTACCCACAATAGGCACAGGCATAGTTGTGTGGTAAGAAACTAAGAAGCTTGCTTCCTAACCACATGGTTCTGGGTTCAGTCCCACTGCATAGCACCTTGGTCAAGTGTCTTCTAGGCCAACCAAAGCTTTATCAGTGAGTGGATTTGGTAGATGGAAACTGAAAGAAGCCTGTCATGTGAGTGTGTGTGTGTATGTGAGTGTGTGAGTGTGAGCGTGTGTGTCAGTGCATGTGAGTGTGTGAGTGTGAGCGTGTGTGTTAGTGCATGTGTGTGTGTGTGTGTGCCTGTTTGTCTATGTGTGTTTGTTCTCCACTGCTTGACAACCAGTATTGTTGTGTTTGCATCCCTGTAACTTAGCAGTTCAGCAAAAGAGTTTAATAGAATAAATACCAGGCTTCAAATTGAAACAGTACCAGGGCAGATTCATTCAAATAAAAATTCAAGCTAGTGACCCAGCATGGCCATATTTTAATGACTAAAATAAGTAAAAGACAAAAACAAGAATTGACAATCTATCTCATTTTGGTTTTCTGCTTACATTAAAGATATTCAAATTTCAACACAGCACATTTAGGTAATAAATAGAAAGATATATGCTATTTATGGCTTACAGAAATGTAAGGGAATCTGTGGGTAAGGCATAGAGATTAAATTCTCATTAATACTCGATAATATCTGAACTGTAGTGTGTCTTGTAGAAACTAGGGATAGATGTATGGTTGGTGAGAGCTGTACAAGCCATGTACAGAAATTCTGTCAATAAGGTGAGGGTTGGCAATGAGTATAACGATGAATTTAGGGTACAAGAAGGTGTTCCCCAAAGATCAGTCCTCAGCCCCCTCCTGTTCATCATAGTCCTCCAGGCAATGACAAAGGAATTTAAACAAACCTTATTCAAGGACCATTTGAGCAGGATGGGCTACTCAACCTGAAGAAAATTCTAATTGGGCCCCACTTGCAAGGTCAAGCATGGTTTATCTTGATATGAGATCACCATGTCGTGCACACATGGTTGTGATGCATGTGCCTGGGGTACCCTTATCAGACGAGTAGTCATGATGGGTATAATGGGCTTCATATATTTTACCCCAGTGTCACTTTAATGGCATGCTCTATTCTCTCACTCAATAATAATAATAATAATAATAATAATAATTTATAAAGAGAGAACTGTTCCTGTTATTGGAGGTGTCCTTGGTATAATAAAAAAGGGATGTCAGAAATATCTAGATAAGATCCCAGGAGAACCATGTCTCAGAAAAATTCAAAAGTTTGTGCTGACAAAGACTGCCCACATCCTTAGAGAAACCCTATCCATTTAAATGTCTGTGCTGTATTACTTGAAGATGTTTCACTACTGCTCCTGCCACTTCTCCTCCCCAAGCTTTCAGTCAGACTGTAACATCTCTTATCCTTTACTCGCCCTAGGACACTGGGCACGTCTTGGCAATCAATTGTAACAAACATGCAGATTAAAAGTAAATAATAATAATAAATTCCCTGATGCTTCTGTTCATGGCTTCTGATCTTAACTGATTTGTCAAACAAACGTGTATACTAGATATATTTTTCATGACAACACAAGAAAGAGTGTCTCACTCATCATTTACCTGCATAGAGAATGTGTTGGTAGTGGGAAGGTGGTAGTAACAGAATAGGAAATAGGGTGCTGTATTGTCAGTAAATGTAAATATGTAGACTTGGGAAATTATTGATGGAGGACTGTTGGTGATGCCACCTACAGTTGCTTTTGGAGTAAGAGAGGGAAAGAGAAAGAAAATTTCCTAAGAAGCAAAAGAGTGGGTGATGGTTCTCTTTAAGGGAAGAGAACCTCTTCAGGGTGTGGAATTTTTATTATTTTTATTATTATTACGAGAGATATTTTTCTTATCAGTGAGAGAGCATATGAAATAATATTTCCATACAATTTATTTTTGATTTCTTTTTAAATGTCCTAGTAGTTGTAGATAATGCTATTTCACCCTTCTTATGGGCTCCTCAGTACAATTTGCATTCATGAAATTAGTTGGTCTATGTTCATTTAAAACCTTTAGGAATTATAGGCAGGAATACGAAAGAGAGAAAGAATAGCAGTGTAAGTGTCTGAGAAAGAGAGAGGAAGAGAGAGAGGCAGAATATGAGAATGAGGCTAAAATTTAGCTGAGAAAAGTGGAACCATTTACTTATATATACATGCACCACATACACAATCACACTAACACACATATCATCATGATTTTTTCATCATCATTACTTTAGTGTTCACATTTCCATGCTCACATGAGTCAGGTGGAATACACACACACACACACACACACTCATGCACATATACATACATATGTATGTGATAAGTAATAGCAAAGTTCAGAGATTTTATCTCCTAGACAAAGTTGTTAGCTATGACATTTGTTATTGATTGTTTATAGTAAGCAAGAATCATATAAAAATTACAAGATTTGTGATTTGGTATCTGTTACCATTAACAGTTTTCTTCTTTCTTTCTTTTTTTTTTCTAGTTTTACAGTTGACTTATATAATTTTCAAATTTGCATGCAAGTATGAATGTTGTAAACTTCAAACCTCAAACTGTTTCATTTGCCATACAAGTATGAAATTTCTTGCAGCTTATGATGCATTTATAATAAAGATATCTTACATAAAGTAAGAACAAAACTCAACAGAAAAACATAGGATAATACGACCATCTTAAGTGGAATTGCTTTAAAAATTAGAAGACTACACAAGAAGCTATATGAACAGGATAAAAAAAATCACAATACTTTACTCAAAAATAGTATATGCTAGAGGCAAACTAGAACTGGCTCTTGATTGCTGAAAGGAATCTGCTGTTAATGGTAAAAAAAAAAAACTGGTAAAGTCTTTTAGCCCAGAAATAATTACATCATCCTTAAAGCAACATCATTTCTATGGTTCTTACTAATAACAATCAAAAAATAGCAGTGGAACTGGAAGAGATGGACAGCAAAGTCTAGAAAGGTCAATGGACATAGGAACTTTACTGTTCCCAACAAAATATGGGAAACTAATAAAGATGAATCCCTATAAAAAGTCATGAGGTGGTATCAAAATGTTCCTGGACTAGTTATGTCTGATAAAAAAATAACATATTTACTTATGTTTTGACATCATCTTCTTCAAAATAGTTACTTTGCACAATAATACACTGGTCCCAGTGTTCTTGCCATTTTGGGAATCTAGCCTGGAAGTAATTTTCTGTAAATGAGTTGAGGACCTTCTGTGATTCACTCTGGATCTTGACAATGGTGTTAAAACGGTGACCTTTGAGCTGCTTTTTCATCTTGGGGAAGAGATGGAAGTCTGCAGGTACTAAATCTGGTGAATAGGGCAGGTGCAGAAGTGATACCATGTTGTTTTTGATACCATGTTAATTTATTGATGCATTTGGGCAAGTTTATGTCTGTATTATGAAACAATTGCAAAAAAATGTTTAAAACAAATTTAATACTCTGCTAAAATCTTGTACAAATTCTTCATGGCTCAAAACATTGCTTACTTTTTACTCAACATGATATATATATTATACTTTATTTGTATATTAAGGCTACCATTGGTTTCATCTTGAGAAAATATTTTAAGAATCTTTACCCACCAATGTGGTATTGAGCACTCATTCTCATTGTTCAACATCATCATTTAACATCCGTTGTCCATTCTGGCATGGGTTGGACAGTTTAACCAGGGCTGGCAAGCTGGAAGGCTGCACCATATTCCAGTCTGATTTGGCATGGTTTCTATAGTTGGATGCCCTTGCTAACACCAACCACTCCGAGAGTATAATGGATTCTTTTACATGACACTGGCATGGGTGCCTTTTGCCTGACTCCAGTATCTGCCATGACTGTAATATTACTTGGCTTGATTGGTCTTCTTCTCAAGCATGGCATAATGTCAAATGTCTTGGTCATTCAACATTGCCTCCATGAGGCCCAACACTTGAAAGGTGCTTTTGACATGTCATAGGCATTGGCCATTTTACCTCCATGAGGCCCAATGCTTGAAAGGTGCTTTTTATATGCCACTGGCACAGGTACTAGTTACATGACACCAGCATTGTCCATAACTACGATTTCACTTGGTTTGAAGTGTCTTCTTAAGCAATATATATATATATATATATATATATATGGGAGTATGTTCATTTATAGAAGCAATTTAAAGATATTCCCAAAAAAGGCACAAGATATACAAAAAAATTCTAAAGAGAAAAAAATGCTTTTTTTTTTTTGCAATTTAATCTTTGCAAAATATAGTATTTCGACCAAATGATTTCAAAATGCATGAATGACAAATGCATAAACTGATGCAGGGAAAATTCCACTCAGTGAACATTTAGATCATGATGCAGCTGAATTTTGAACCATTCTTATGATATCAATGCATGCAAAATACAACACAAA
>NC_068984.1:99278600-99293257 GCF_001194135.2 Octopus bimaculoides | reverse complement strand
CCTCCTCCTCTACCTCCTCATCCCCTTCCTCCTCCTCCTCTACCTCCTCATCCCCTTCCTCCTCCTCCTCTACCTCCTCATCCCCTTCCTCCTCCTCCTCCTTCCTCCTCCTCCTGCTCCTCCTCATCATCTAATCTCCAGTTTCCATGCTAGCATGGGTTAGATGGCTTGATAGGTGCTAGCAAGCCAGAGAGCTACACCAGACACCATTTGTTTGTTTTGGCAAGATTTCTATGGCTGGATGCCTTTCCTAATGCCAACCATGATACAGAGTGCAGTGGGTGCTTTTTACATGGCACCAGCATATATAAATGCATACACACACACATAAATAGATAGATATGTATAGATATTCATGTATATATATGTGTGTATGTGTGTGTGTATATATATGTGTATATATATATATAAATATATATATATATATATATATGTGTGTGTGTGTATATTAATATATAAAATAGAGATGTGTGGGTATTCACTTTTCATGTGAAAACTACTTCACCAATCACCTCCATTACTTGTGATGCATTAATAATTTTACCTCGGACATATAATAGGGTCTTCATTTGCTTTTTTTTATTAAAAATTATTAAAAACAAAAAATATTGCTTTTTATATTACATTCACGTCTTTCAAAGATTTAAAAATATTCACTTACGGTTTTCTAGTGTCTGAGACATAACATATCTCTTTATGTATATCTCTCTATCCATCTCTCTCTATCTATCTCTATTTCTCTGTAACATATCTCTCTATCTATATCTCTTGTTTTCACTATCATTTTTCAGACGTTATTCTTTTCACATTCAATTTTAATACACCATTGTTTAATTTCCATGTTAATGTTTTCACTGTAAGTCTAAGTTTTGAATCGCTATTTACTAACAAACAATGACAAATTACTGACAGAAAGAAGTTCACAATTACTTATGTAAATAATTTCATAATTTACTGACAGAAGTATCTTCATAAATTTCACTTCAATCCGTATGGCCTTGTGTTTTTCTATTGTTGATGGTTTCTTTCTGGTTCCTTCAATACTGGCTCTTTGGTTCACTGAGTGACAAAATTCCCTTCAACCTGCACAATACTTTATTTTCCATTAACATTTCTTACTTAGTTTTTGCCCATTGTATAAAGAAACATAATTTCCGTTATCAAGTTATTTTCATTGTTTATATGTTCTGCACTCGTGTATTTCTGTATACATATATAACCATGCATAGAAGGAAAGTGTCAAATTTGTTGGCATAACTACAGATTACTGCCCCCACCCGCCCAATTTGGATGATCATAATTCTCAGAAAAATGGATATTTTTAAATAAAATTTTCAACGAATATGTGTTATATCATGTCCATTTCGAATATATTACATTTTGGGGGGTAAGTATTTTAGGAGGCGGTGGGAAATTTCTGCAAATTCACTGGAGTCTACTTCAATTCGTCTTAACTTTCAAGAAAGTAGATATTTTTTAATGAAATTCTCAACAAATATACCTTGGGATATTATTAGATTAGATTCACTTCTTCAAAAAGGTTCGTCAATGTCAACTACTGGTATTGACATAAAAACGGTGAATTTTCTCCCTGTCTAATTTTAATGTTTTCATTTTAAGTTTTAATTCGCTATTTGTAAACAAGTACGATAAATTACTGAAAGAAATATTTACTAAGTTCACAAATTTAAATATTCGGTATAAGATGCTTTTCAACATGCTTTTATTTATACAATTTTTTAATTCCATCTCCATCTCATTCATTGTTTGCAATGTTCTCTCTCTCTCACACACACACGCACACGTGCGCGCTCGCACTCCAGGTTTGATTTCTTTATTACACAAATATCACATTAAAATTTTGCAATTCAACATGGGGTGTCCAAAAATTATGGGCATTATTTTGCTGGAACTCGCACACTTCGTTAATTTGTGTAAAATTTATTTATTTTCTTTTTCATGCTATGTTCAGCTCTATGTATTTCTAGTCAGTCACACACACACGTGTTTTTGTATGTACGTCTGCATACATTTATGTATGGTGTGTGTGTCTGTGTGTGTGAGTGGGTGAAGGGGTTTATTGACATGTATTCATACATACATAAATACATATGCATACATCTTTTTTGTATGTATGTGTGTGCATGTGTGAGAGAGAGAGAGAGTGATGTCTAAGTGGCACTCTCTCTCTCTCTCTCACACACATGCACGCATACATACAAGAAAGATGTATGCCTGTTTATGTATGTGTGTACGTATACATGACAACACATCCCTTCACTCACTCACTCTGTCTGTCTCTCTTTCTCTCACACACACATCCATTTCATCTCATGTTCGATACTGTATGTATATGTATTTGTGTGTGTGTGTGTGTGTGTGTGTGTGCATGAGTGCATGCATGCTTGCATGTGTGCGACATTCCACAATCATTAGAAAAAATCTGATGAATTTTCTTTCATGATGCTCCTGGCGACACAGGTAAAACATTTATAACATTGCTTCTCTCCAAAGTAAGGCAACAAAAAAAAAATTTGCAGTTGCTGTACCATTGTCTGGCTTTGCTGCCACCATTCTCCCAGGAGGATAAACAGCTTGTTCTGCTTTTAAATTACCACTAAACCTGGTCACAAGTGACAGTCCAATTTGTAACATAAGCAAAGATTCAGGTTCAGCAGAAGTGTTGTGCCAATGCCACCTTATCATTTGGGATGAATGCACCCTGTCATATAGAGGTGCAATGGAAACTCTTGGTAAGATCTTACAGGACATCAGAAACAACAATAAATTTATGGGAGGAGTTACATTAGTTTTATCAGGAGACTTCAGACAGACATTACCAGCCATTCTGAGATGAACAACATCTGATGAAATAAATGCATGCATTAAGTCTTCACACCTATGGAATAAAGTATTGAAATTCTCCTTCAATACTAATGTGCGAGTTTCATTACATGGGGACCAATGTGCAAAACAGTTTTCAACCTGGCTCCACCAATAAGGAAATGAGAAAATACCATATGATGGGAATGGTGATATCAGTTTTGGTCATATTGCTATCATGGTGAACTCCCAAGCTGAATTAAAGAACAGGGTATTGCCAGACTTAAGTAATAATCATAATTCAAATAAATGGTTGTGTGAAAGGGCAATTCATACTTCAAATAATGAGACAGTAGCAAGAATTAACCATGAATTAATGAATGAGATTCCAACGGTCATTAAGAAGTATAAATCAGTTGATTCAGTCCTTGACGAAAATCAAGTTGTCCATTACCCAACAAAGTTCCTTAATTCTCTTGAGCTACCTGGAATTCCTCCACATAAACTTTTCCTGAAGGTAGGAGTCCTAATAATGCTTCTAAGAAATTTAGATCCTCCTAAATTGTGCCATGGGGCAAGGTTGATTGTGAAGACATTATCACCTAATGTGACAGAAGCTACCATTATCACTGGATGTATCTTTGGGGAAGAAGTTTTCATTCCAAGAATTCCAATCAAACCAACAGATATGCCCTCTGAGTTCAAACAAACACAATTCCCAGTGTGACTTTGCTTTGCAATGTCTATTAATAAAACTCAAGGTCAGTCTTTGAAATCTACAGGCTTGCTTTTCTCATGGTCAACTTTGTTGGTTGCTCAAGGGTAGGTAGTTTGCAAGACTTATTTGTCTATGCTCAAAACCAGAGAACAAAGAATGTTGTTTACCCTGAAGCTCTTACATAATTTCCTTCAACATATATTGTAGAATTAATCTCCTTTCATAAAAGGGGTAAATTTTGTGTTTTTGTTTATTATTATTATTATTAGTAGTAGTAGTATTCTGTATTATAAATTCAGAATTGATTTCCCAATTAAAGAATAAATTGAATTTAGAATAACAAATTTCTATACAACATACTTTGATATTTTCTTCCAATATATAAGGAAAAATTTCATTCCTGGGCAACACAGGGTGCCTCTGCTAGTATGAGAAAAACTAGGAGTAGTTGATAGCTTCTGTTACTTAGGTGACCAAGCTAGTAGCAGGGGTGGGTGCTCTGAAAGTGTAGCTGCTAGAATAAGAATAGCCTGAGCAAAGTTCAGAGAGCTCCTACCTCTGCTGGTGACAAAGGGCCTCTCACTCAGAGTAAAAAGCAGACTGTATGATGCTTGTGTATGAACAGCCATGCTACATGGCAGTGAAACATGGGCCGTGACTGTTGAGGACATGCGTAAGCTCACAAGGAATGAAGTCAGTATGCTCTGCTGGATGTGTAATATCAGTGAGCATACTAGACAGAGTATAAGTGTCTTGAGGTATATATATATATATATATATATATGCTACATATATATATCCATATCCATATCCATAAATCTTAAAGTGTTCTTTTCATTTGCAAAAAATTATAATCAGAAATTAGTATTGTTGTTGTTACAGTTACTGCTTTTGCTTTTTATTATCTTTTAATTTTCTTTTTTTGTTGTACTTGTATTCTTTTTATTGACAAAAATGAATAAATCTTTTCTCCTCCTCCATTTCCTTCTTTCTTCTCTTTCTGTTTTTTTTTTCATTCTTTCGTTTCTTTCCCATCTTCTTCAAGAAGATGGAAAGAGAATAATAAAAAATAAGAAAGATAATGAAAATGAAGAGGACGAGGAGAAAAAGGAGTAGGAAGATGAGTAGAAGAAGGAGTAGGAGGAGAACTTGCAAGATTATGATTGGTGGTGAAGATGTTGAGGACAATGGAGAGAAAAAATTGGAGGAACAGAATAAAATAAAAAACGAGAAGGAAATGAAAATGGATGATAAGAAGGAGCAGAAAGAGGGTAATAATAATAATAATAATGATGATAATAATAATAATAATAATTATAATAATAATAATAATAATAATAATAATGTTTTCTTAATAATGATAATAATGATGATAATAACAATAATAATAATAATAATGATAATAATAATAATAGTTGCCTTGATAATAAATACCCTGATGCAGCACCATAAATGCCCTGATGCGACATCATAAATGCCCGGATGCAGTACCAGGCAGTTGCTCTCATGGCTTCTGATCTTAATTGATTGGAAGTGTTATCATGTACATTGTTTTGTCTTGGTATAAAAAGATGGGCTACAGCAAATATTCTGCTTAATACCACAGATTTGCTTGTCAGTTGTTTGACTTTAACCAGTTGAGCATGTCCCTTGGTGGCTGACAATATGTGCATCTCTGATCACGAGCAGAAGTAGTGGGGGTGCATCATAGCCATGTGTTGAGAGGTAGTCTTTGGGGTTTGAATAATTCACCTTTGGAAACATGGAAGTTTTGCTCAACATCCTTAAACAAACCTTATTCAGGGACCTTTTGAGCGGGATGGGCTACTCAACCTAAAGAAAATTCTAACTGGGCCCCACCTGCGAGGTCATGTGCTGTTTATCTTGATATGAGATCACCATGTCACGCACATATGGTTGTGATGCATGTGCCTGGTGTCCCCTTATCAGACAGGTAGTCACGATGGGTATAATGGGCTTCATATATTTTACCCCAGTGTCACTTTGATGGCATGCTGTATTCTCTCACTCAATAATAATAATAATAATAATAATAATAATAATAAAGATTTCTTAATCATAATAATAATAATAATAATAATAATGAAAAACAAGTGAATATTGGATTGAAAATACTTATTTCCAACATGAATGATGGAACAGTCTGAGACATTTTGGTACAAGATATGACAAATCCTAAAGTTTACACTGAATAATTTAAAGAACATCCTTTCTTGGCATTTGGATTTCTAAAGAAGGAAGTGAAATTAAAACTCTTCTGCAAGGAATTATCACTTTGTTATTAATCATTCAGTTATTTCCTGCAAGAATTGTAGTTTTCAATAAAACACTGATTTTTATATATAAAGGAAAGAAATGAAGGAACCTCTTTGTAGTGATCTGTCCAGAAAGAAATAACAGCCAAATTTTCCTTAAATTAGACCCTAAAGCAATAGATCTTAACCTTTTTCAGTTCATAGAACACTGGAGATCAAACAGACTTCACACAAAAATTATTAAAAAGGAAGCTGTTTTTTATCATAGTTTTCTATAAATTTTCTCAACCACTGAGCAACTTTTGATGAGTTGGTCCGAAATATTTTAAATTCAAAGCTAGTGCATAGCATCAAAACTTCTAATGCAGTTTATGAAGTATACATTAATAAATTAAAATGGAAAGCATTTTGATGTGCATAGCACCAATATAGCAACTGCATGAATATACATTCATGCTTTTAATATTAAAAATTTAGAAAAGTATATAGAAAGCTATTGCTTATCTTATTTTATTAACTGCACTTGTCATAATCACCATCATCGGTTTTAGGTCTGCTAAAATGAGACTTCTTGGAGAAGTATTTTCTAGCTAGATATCCATTTTGATGCCAAACTTTATTGGCTCTCAAGTAAGGTACTTTATTCCATCATGCACATTTATTTTTTGCATATTTTTTCTTTACAAGCCAACTGACCATTATGTATTTTTTCCTCTAGTTGTAAAGAGGTTATGTGCCTTCAGCTATTTCAATCTGATGAGTCATCTAAACTGCTAAACACTTTATAAGTGTGAAGCCAATGGTCACTTCATGACCAGCCATAATTTTTGACTTCCTAATATATATATATATATATATTCATTATAACACATAAAACAACTGGAATTTTCTGCTGGACAACCTACAGAGGGCTACATAGCAAATCTGGTTAGTATAAAAGTTCAGCCAGATTGAGGGTGATGCAATGATGTAGTAGACAAGGCTATAAAAATGAAAGGAAATGGCTTGGAAAGACATGCCCTTGTAACAGTTGACTACAATGCTGCTTCACTAGTTATTGGCTATGGCACTTTCCTGTATAATCTGATGGAATAACGGGGCCATATGCTATGCCATCAGGTGCAACGCTCCAGCTTACCTGCTCTGGTCAAAGCATCCAATCCATGCCGGCATAGAAAATGGATGTTAAATGATGATGATAATGAGTGTAACTCTCGTTTAACATTGATCACTCAGCCCTTTTTTTGTTACCAAATTATCTCTTCCTCTCCTTCTCCACTGATCCACTTCCTGTTGACTTGGCCACACCATCATTACATCTCTCACTCTCTCCATACGCTACACTTATCTCTCCACTCATACTCTTGCAACCCACACATCAACACATCATCTCCCTTTCGCTCATCCTTCTCCTGTTTGCTGTATTATTGCTATTTTGCTGCTCTTCTCTCTTCATTTACTGCCAGTCAGCACCTATTCTCCTCAAGCTTTCACTGACTCTTATGCATCATTAATCACACACCCATCATTTACAACATTTATCTCTGAGCCCTCATCATCATCATCATCATTCTTCTCTGCCTTCCACCCAACTTGTATTTATCATCAACCCCTCCACCTCAATTTTTATTTATTACTCAGTATGTTCACATCCGTGGAGGCACAATGGCCCAGTGGTTAGGGCAGTGGACTCGTGGTCATAGGATCGCGGTTTCGATTCCTAGACCGGGCATTGTGAGTGTTTATTGAACGAAAACACCTAAAGCTCCACGAGGCTCCGGCAGGGGATGGTAGCAAACCCTGCTGTACTCTTTCACCACAACTTTCTCTCACTCTTACTTCCTGTTTCTGTTGTGCCTGTAATTCAAAGGGTCAGCCTTGTCACACTGTGTCACGCTGAATATCCCCGAGAACTACGTTAAGGGGACACGTGTCTGTGGAGTGCTCAGCCACTTGCACATTAATTTCACAAGCAGGCTGTTCCGTTGATCGGATCAACTGGAACCCTAGTCGTCGTAAGCGATGGAGTGCCAACAACATGTTCACACCCCCACCCAATTGCTAACCAACTCTTACTCAGTCCATAAACTTCCTACCCATCCTTCCTGTGCCTCTGCCTCCAGAGCCCACCCTGACACTTTGTCACTACCATCTTTATCTCTTCAGCTCCACATTTATTACTCACATACATATAATGTTAGCAGCCATGTATCTCCTCTGCAACAAGAAACCTGTTCAAGCCTCTTACTGTAACAGTTCATCACTTAGTTTAAGCTGCCTCTCTTTCCACTGCAGCCCATCTAATTAACTCTGTAAAGTAATTAATGTTAAGAAGGGCATCCATCCATAGAAACCATACCAAAGCAGATATTGGAGCATGGCATAGTCTTCCAATCTGACAGATTCTATTAAACAATCCAACTTATGGCAGTATGAAAGACAAGCATTAAAAGATGATGATGATGATGATGATGATGATGATGATGATGATGATAAGGATCATGATCATGATCATAATCATGGACATCTTTTAGTTTCCATCTATTAAATCCACTAAGAAAGTGTTGGCTAGCCCTGGGCATTATTTGAAGATACTTGCCAAAGAGACCACACAGTGATACTGAACTTGAAACTTGAAAAGCTAAACTTTTTAATTGCACAGCCATGTTATTTATAGCCTCAAACTAAGTCTATTCTAGAAAACACTTGCCTAAGTGCCATGGAGTGAAAATGAACTTGAAATAACATGGTTGCAAGCAAACTTGTTAACCATACACCATGTTTGTACCTTTCTTGTATTTGTGAACAACTTTGCAGTAACACATTTTTCAAGATGCTTAAGTATTAGTTTAGAATTTATAAACATTTCAATTGTACCTTTTATTTGTTTCAGTCATTAGACTGTGGCCATGCTGGGGCACGACCTTGAAGAACTTTTAATCAAATCAACATCAGTTATTGATTTGTTATTTAAGCCTGTTACTTATATCTTCTGCCGAGCCACTAAATTATGGGGATATAAACATACCAACACTGGTTGTCAATCAGTGGTGGGGGGCAAACACAGACACAAAGACAAACACACACATAGTATATGTATTACAAGCCGCTTTCAATTTCTGACTACCAAATCCAGTCACAAAGCTTTGGTTGGCCTGAGGCTACAGTTGAGAACACTTGCCCAAGATGCCATAGATTAGAACTGAAACTGAAACCATGTGGTTGGGAAGCAAGCTTCTTACCATACAGGCACACTTATGCCTATATTTTAAAAAATTTTGTGCACCTCTAGAGTTCCCTTGTGGTGCACCAGTCTGCTGTAGTGCAGCGTATGAAAACCACTGCCCTAGTTTGTTGAATATATTGGATAATTGTATAATGTAATCTGCGGTAAACTATATCTAAATTAAAGATGAGATGGTGAAGACAAGAATTTATTCACTGAAAGTTTGCTCATCTTGTCAATACTATTCTTATGCATCTTCAAGAATTTCATTATCAGGGCCATCTGCCTCATGTGTACAATTTGGCAAGAACATACAGTGTCTTCCGATTGTGTATGCTTGATTACACCCCTAAAGTGATTCTAGTCGATAATAGATTTTAAGAAATACATTAAATTTCTATCACATTGGGTAATTTAACAAATAACAAAAATAAAACGTTTCTTCATCAAAAGTCTGTAAATCTTGTCTCTACTATCCTTGTATATCTTCCGATTGTATTCATCTGATTAAATCCCTAAACCAATTGTAGCTGATTATGTGTGTATCTGTGTGTGTGTGTGTATGTGTGTGTTAGTGTATCTATGTACATATATGTGCACATATATATATAGTAAATCCATATATATATATGCATACCTAAATATACATATGTGCACAATGCATACACATGCACACATGCACAGACACACACATGCATATATATA
Source organism: Octopus bimaculoides (assembly GCF_001194135.2). Lineage (NCBI taxonomy): Eukaryota > Metazoa > Mollusca > Cephalopoda > Octopoda > Octopodidae > Octopus > Octopus bimaculoides. The sequence continues at coordinate 99,283,509 of NC_068984.1, read as the reverse complement.
CATGTGTGTGTGTGTGTGTGTGTGTGTGTGTGTATCTTTCTCATTTTCACTCTCTTTATAATATAATACATATATGTATTATATTATGTCCTCCTCATCATCATCACCATCATCATCATCGTCATTATCAACTTTTAAACATCTGACTTCCATCCTGGCATGGGTTGAATGGGTTGGCAGCACATGATGGGTTGGAGGATTGCACCATATTCCAGTATTTGTTTTGGCATAGTTCCTATAGCTGGACATCCTTACTCATGCCAACCACTTTATAGAGTGTTGTGGATGCTTTCTTTTTATTTATTTCTTTTTTTTGCGGCACCAGCACTAGTGAGGTTGTCATGTATCTTGCAAGACTAAGACGCTCTTCGACTGAATGGAGCTACAGTAAAGAGGGAGGCAGCTTTATATTAGGTGATTAAAAGTCAGTGTATGAAGAAAGGGGCTAGAACAAGTGCCTTACTAGAGAAGATACGTGGTTACTGTTATAGCATTAGACGAATAATGATATTGTGCTTAGATAATAACTTTATAAACGAATGAAGTAAACATTGCAACAATTCCAAACCAAAGTGCAAAATGGTGAACTGCAACCTCAATTGTCCATGATGCAAAATGAAGCATCTGTACCACAGTAAGTGGGCTAAGACGAAAAGGGTAAATCCACAACAAATAGTTGATGTATATCTAATGTCACCCGGTGGAGTCCATCAAGTGTCCCCTCTGGATGAATCAACAAAATTTTAAATAATAAAAGATGTGGGAGTGAACAACGTTACATGATAGAATAATGTCCACTGATTGGATGACACTTAATAAATAATGTTTTGTGTTGAGTCAATTGGAGTTGTTTCAGTTACTCACAATTTACACAAGAGGAGGGTTAGTAATCAATGAGACGCTGGAGAGACATGTATAATTTTTACAAGGAAAAAAGAACAAATGTGGTTATGTTATGCTGCCACCACCACCTTCACCACTAGCAATATTTTGATGTTGGTTTACTGTGGTTGCTTAGTTGGGTGGATGCCCTGTTGCTCATGCACACTTACAAAGCACACCCAGGAAAGCATGCAGGCTTCATTTCTTTCTAGTCTTTGCAAATCCTTTGTATTCAATGCTTATGGACTGGGAAAAAAAGCCTGGATGGTCATTGTTGGAACACAAACTTGATAGACGGTCTGATTGCTCAGGATGGTCATGGTTGGAACACTTTTGATGAAAGGTTTGCTCTATCAGGTCTAACCTGGGGCTACGCATCACCACCATCAACAGCGGTAGCAGAACCACCACCACACACATCCACCATCACCACCACTAAAACCACCACCACCGCCGCTGCTGCTGCCACCACCACCACCACCACCTACAACAACAACAGCAACAACGACAGCAGCAACAACAACAACAATGACAACAACACCAATAGCAATACAAATATCAAGAAGTCAGACCATTATAAAATTCTATTCAATTCATTCTCATTGTTTCCTTTCTTTGGAAATTCCTTGAATATATATATACATATACATTCTAGAAAATTCTGTAAAAATACTAAACAAACTCATTAAAGTCATCAAAATGCTTTTATCCTCAAAAATGAAGAAATAACATTTTGTTTTTTCTATTTGCTTTCAATTCTTCAAGAAATCACCTTTTATTTCCAAACCAAAGCCATTTTCTTATGTATAAATTCTATGAAATACCAATCTTTAAAAAATATAAAAATTCTCATTGATTTTTTCGTTTTGTTTAATATTTTGTACCATTCATTCCAGTTTGATTCTTGTTATTGCTGGCTTTTCATTATATTTTTGTGTTACCATTCTTAACCATCTTGATAGATTAATTTTCATTTCTATACCTTGTGATAAAATATTTATACATCATCAAACTGTTTCTCATACTTATTATCATTATTATTATTATTATCATTATTATATTATTATTATTATTATTATTATTATTATTATTATTATTATTATTGTTGTTATTGTTAATTGTTTAAATTATCATCATCCTCATCATCATCATTACATTATCATTATTATTATTATTGTTGTTGGTGTTGTTGTTGTTGTTGTTATTGCATTTAATTGTCCCCTGCATACATCACCCTGGCATATAAAAGATATTTATGTTCCTGTTTTTATTGTTGTTGTGGTTGTTGTTGATACTATTATTATTGTCTGGGGCCAAAGCTGGCTTCAGGAGTGCTCTGATCAATTTGGATCAATTGAAAGCATTCAATAGGGTTGACCATTGCTACTTGGAAGCCATCCTGAAAGCACACAGTTTCAGTCTTGTTTTCAGAGGCTGGATCACTGCAATGCACAGCAGCACCTATTCAGTGGTCAAAGAAGACGATTACCTATCGGGACTATTTGGCATCACACACTTGGTCCATCAGGGCTGCCTGCTGTCACCTCTTCTGTATGTATTGGCACTCAAGCCACTGCTAGGAAAGTTGAAACAACTAAGGGGCATCCCTTTCAATCTGGAACAAGGAAGAGCAGTGTCACCATATGTGGATGATGTCACCATCATGGTGTCAGACACCTCCAAAGTGGAGATGATCAGCATCATCCTAAAGGAATATGAGTCAGTTGCAGGAGCTAAAATCAACACTGATAAATCGGTGGGTTTGCAGCTGGGGGTTCCGGAGAGGCAGAACAATGCCATTGGACAGTGATGGCAGATGCTGGACCGACAGACCAGTTTAACTGCTTGAGGCCTGGTGTGGTCTTGACCTCCAAGTTGATAAGAACTGGGACAAGATGGCAAACAGGGTAGCCAATCTTACCCAGAAATGGGTTCAGAGGAAGCTGTCCCTGAAAGGTTGGGTAGAGGTGGTGAATGCCTACATTGCTTCTGATACCATTTATTGCCTGACTGTCGTGCTGGTTACTGCTTGACCGGGTTGGAGCATTTCTTATTTGAATTCTTATAGAAGAGATGTATTCCAATGGTCAGGCAGTCACTCTGCGGCCAGCATCCTCTGACTGGCGGATTAGGTATGCTGTGGCTCCTAATTTGCAGACACACTCTTAAGTTATGCCACCTGCAGCAATTTCTGGATGGTGAGCATGTTTGGGCTCCATTTGTGAGGCTTGTCTTTCCGCAACTTGTCTCATTCATGGAGTTGCAGTTCTGGGTGAAGGTAAGACCAAGACTGGGCTCCTGGTGCTTAGAATGTCATCAGGCACTCACAGCCCTCTACCAGTCAGGCAATGGGATTGGTGGATGTTTTGCTTTAAAAATTTATAGAGGATTAATGGTGGGGAAGTGTGACGACATTCCCGGGGAGACTCTGGGTGTCAACAAAAACGAACTGGCTAGTCTGTTCTGGAGGACTTTCTGGTCAGAAACTATCATGGATAATTTCTAGATGTTCTTGGCCTCTACGGGCATGGATATGCTGTCAGACAGGCTTGTCCAAGGTGCATGCAGAGTGACAAAACCATTCTGTATGCACTCATTCAGTGTCAGTACATTGTTGACTTGTGGGATTATGTCAAACAGTTGCTGTCACATGTGGGACAGATCCATCTGTAGTGATGATTGCCCTGCTGCCCTCTTTCAATCACGCAAAGCAAGGCAGTTTTCCTTTGCCTGTTGGCTGTGGTGAAAGAGGTTGTTTGGTGGACAAGGCTGAAAAGCATGATGACAGATACATTCCTCTTTGGTAGAGCTCACATTAACTTCTTCAAGTTTCACTTGACAAGGAAATTGAGAGTGGAGAGGGAAGTGCTATCTTTGAGTGAGTTTATGGAAAGGTGCATGAAAGTTGGGAAAATGACTAGAGTGCATGCTACCTCTCTCAATGTTGACCTGTGAGTCAGAGATAAGTAATTGAAAGTTGGGAAAATGACTAGAGTGCATGCTACCTCTCTCAATGTTGACCTGTGAGTCAGAGATAAGTAATTGGAGAGGGCACTTGCTCTTGGTATTCAGATAAATCTCAGACAGTGAGGTTCCTCAATTATTCCTTGAAGTCATCCTGTATCAGGAGGGCTACATCTCTATCATTCTCTCCATCACCTTTTTTTTCCGTGCAAATCATGTATACTTACCTTTTGTTTTATTATTTTATTATATGTAAACCCTCACACTTTATGTCTGTCTTTGAATTGGTCCCTTTGTGGCAATTAAATGAAATCACCATCATCATCATTATTATTATTATTATTTTATGTTTGACTTTTGTTTTGCATTTGTACAAGTTGGATCCAAATCTCACCCAGAGACCTCAAGAGACAACAAGTTAGAAGTTCATGTAGGTGTTATGCCTAGGGTACCATATATTTGGATTTGTACAGTTTTGTTCAAGTGAATGTTTAAGAAACCATAAGAAAATTATGTGTTTGCTTTAAAATTTGAGATCACATAGACAGTATTATTATGTTAGCATTTGTTATTTGCTCCTTCTCTTCAGATCCATTTAGATTTGATAATTACTTTTGTGTCTGAATCTTTTTGACTGATACATGTCAAAATATATCTGAATTTCATTTTGCTTATCTATCTATCTATCTCTCTATCTATCTAACTCTCAATTTGTCTATTCAACTGTTTAATTGTTTGTCTATCTTACCATGAATCTATGTATCTCTCCATATCTCTGTATCTCTCTGTTTATATATATATATATATATATATATATATCATCATCGTTTAACGTCCGCCTTCCATGCTAGCATGGGTTGGACGATTTGACTGAGGACTGGTGAAACCGGATGGCAACACCAAGCTCCAATCTAAATTTGGCAGAGTTTTTACAGCTGGATGCCCTTCCTAACGCCAACCACTCAGAGAGTGTAGTGGGTGCTTTTACGTGTCACCCGCACGAAGGCCAGTCAGGCGGTACTGGTAATGGCCACGCTCGAAATGGTGTCTTTTATGTGCCACC
>NC_068984.1:99274225-99276639 GCF_001194135.2 Octopus bimaculoides | reverse complement strand
GTAGTATATTGCCACTTAAGTGTGGCTGACCCCTGGTGCTAAAAGCAACAGTAACATCCACCCCTAGGGGTCAGCCACACTTAAGTGGCAATATACTACACTTTATATATATATATATATATATGTATATATATATATATGTGTGTGTGTATGTACGTAAGTATGTATTCATATATATATATGTATATATAGATATACACACACATACATATATGGTGTCTCTGTTTGTCCTTCACTACTGCTTGACAACTGTACATTATGCATAGGCACATCGATATAAGTAAGAAAGTATTCAATGTTATAAGACAAGTTAATAAAAACAGACATTAAAACAAAGATTTTATTTCTTCATCAATCTCTAATGAAAAATCAGTAACATGAAGCCTGGAGTAGTAATGGTCCAAGATCTGTTTCAGTCTTCTGTAATGTTATATTTATATATACACATAAAAACATACACATGTGTATATGCATGCATATATATATATATATATATATATATATATATATACACGTGTGTGTGTGTGTGTATATATGCATATATACATCTGTATATATATGTGTGTGTGTGTGTGTGTGTATATATATATACATATATACATCTGTATATATATGTGTATGTGTGTGTGTGTATTTATATATATATACACCATTGTTTGGATTTTTTTTTATCTTCTTAAATATAAAGTATGGAGTTAAAACATTTGATAGATTATTGATTTTTCTCTTGCTTCGTTATTCTTTAATGAAAGACATCAATGATTAATTACAATTAATCATAGATCAATCATAGATTAGAATAGTTTTCAACAAATTTCCGGCATAATATCTGCAACAGTTATTGCATCACTGCCTCACAGAAATCAGCTGTGGTTTACTAAAGGAATCAAATCAAACATGCACGTGCCAATGTAAGTTCATGTATGTTACCAGTGCATCTGCTAGAAATAACAGCCAAATCTACCTGTTATTGATTTCAACTTTTGGCACAAGACCAGCAATTTTAGGACGGAGGTAAGTCGATTACATCAACCCTAGTGTTCAGCTAGTACTTATTTCATTGACCCCAAAATGATGAAAAGTGAAGTCAACCTCAATGGAATTTGAACTCAGAGCATGAAGACAAATGAACTGCCATTAAGCATTTTACCCAGCATGCTAACAATTCTGCCATTTTGCCACCTGGAATATACTTCATATTAAATTCTACTTCATTTTTGTATCTGGTTTACAAGATTCTTTTTGTGAACTAATGTGTTGAAGCAAGTTATGTCATGTCTGGAGAGAGTCATATTGTCTTAATGCCTTATTAACTAACACACTCACTGGTTTATTTTCAACTCATTTATTATTTATGTTTTATATTTTTTAATATTTTTTATATATTTTCTTCCAAAATTTTCATTGCTTTAGCAACCTTGTCAATGGATGTTGACTCTTGGAAGAAAACCTGCGCCGTGAGGACCAAAGACTTGAGGTATTTCGTATTGCAAGACAGTGTTTGAGAGAGAATCGTGATGTCATAGGAGAGAAATGTGTCCACATGGATGATGGTTCACTTCCATTAAATGAGGCTGCAAAGAGAGACGTATGGAGATGCCGCTATGAAAGGTTGCTAAATAAAGAGAATGAATGGGAGAAAGAGAGCCTGCCGAATGCTGACCCAACAGAGGGACCAGCTATCCGAATTGACAGTGCCTTGGTAGATAAAACAATGAAGGGTATGAAGACAGGGAAAGCCCCCGGCCCCTCAGAAATCACTGCAGAGATGCTCAAAATATCTGGCAGTGTTGGCTATAGCCTAGTCACCCATATAGTCAACCAGGTGATATATAAAGGAGTCATACCCAATGACCATAGTCAACTGCTACAAAGGTAAAAGCGGTGCATTAGATACAAATAATTACAGAGGTATCAAGCTGTTGGATCAGGTAATGAAAGTCACAGAGAGGGTTGTAGCCCAACTAACTAGACTAAGAATAGTCTAGACGAGATGCAGTTTGGGTTTGTGCCAGGAAAAAGCACCACTGATGCTATATTTCTGGAAAGACAGCTGCAGGAGAAATACCTAGCCAAAGATAAACCCTGTACCTGGCTTTCGTTGACATGGAGAAAGCTTTCGACAGTGTCCCCCGATTCCTTATCTTGTGGTCAATGAGGAAACTAGGGATAGATGAATGATTAGTGAGAGCTGTGCAAGCCATGTACAGAGACACTGTCAGTAAGGTGAGGGTTGGCAACGAGTACAGTGAAGAATTCTGGGTAGAGGTAGGGTTTCACCAAGGTTCAATTCTCAGCCCCCTCCTATTTATCATAGTCCTCCAGGCAATAACAAAGGAATTCAAGACAAGAGGCCCCTGGGAACTCCTCTATGCTGATGACCTTGCTCTAATTGCTGAGTCACTATCAGAACT
>NC_068984.1:99267545-99273719 GCF_001194135.2 Octopus bimaculoides | reverse complement strand
TATATATATATATATATATATATATATATATATATATATATATATTTATGTATATATATATATATGTTTATGAATGCATGTTGCATATATATGTGTGTGTACATATACATGCATGTGCATATCACATTTTCTAGGGCTTCCTATATCTGTAAAAATGTCTATTTGATGAGTGATGTTGTTTATATCTCTCCTGATGAGATTGATGCATAGCTGATCATAATTCTTCCTGTCGGACGTATTTTGAATGCATACATCAAAACATATTCTTTTACTTGTTTCAGTCATTTGACTGGTCATGCTGGAGCAACACCTTTAGTCGAGCAAATTGACCCCAGGACTTATTGTTTTATCTGTCTCTTTTGCCCAACCACTAAGTTACGAGGATGTAAACACACCAGCATCGATTGTCAACTTATATTCGGCGGGGACAAACACAGACACACAAACATATGCACACACAAGGCGGCGAGCTGGCAGAAACGTTAGCACGCCGGGCGAAATGCTTAGCGGTATTTCGTCTGCCGCTACGTTCTGAGTTCAAATTCCGCCGAGGTCGACTTTGCCTTTCATCCTTTCGGGGTCGATTAAATAAGTACCAGTTACGCACTGGGGTTGATATAATCGACTTAATCCGGTTGTCTGTCTTTGTTTATCCCCTCTGTGTGTAGCCCCTTGTGGGTAATAAAGAAATAACACACATACATATATATACATATATACGATGGGCTTCTTTCAGTTTCTGTCTATCAAATCCACTCACAAAGATTTGGTCAGCCCGAGGCTTTAGTAGAAGACACTTGCCCATGTGCCACACAGTGGCACTGAACCTGGAGCCATGTGGTTGGTAATCAAGCTACTAACCACACAGCCACTCCTGTAGAATATATGAAGATATAAATGTTTTAATAACATCCTGAGTGTTTGTGTAAATGTGTATGTTTGTATGTATGTGCAAATGTGTGTGTGTGTATTTGTAGCATTCTTAGACATGAATAAAGTGCTATTAGAATTTTTAGTCATTTGATGCTATTAGATTAGTTACATCTTTTCTTCAGTGAATTGTAGATGTAAGCTTACTTATTTGTGTCCGTGTCTTCCATATGTCATGAATTACATACACTTAAATCCTACCTCAAACCTTTTATTTGGTGCCACCACCACCACTGCTGCCGCTTCCACCACCACCGCTGCCGCTGCCACCTCCACCACTGTGCAGCTGCCACCACCACCACCACCACCACCACATCCACCACCAACACCACTGACACCAGCAGTTATAGCAGCAGTACTAATAGTTGCTTTTCTGATTTGTTCATAATAATTAGAAGATTTTTAAGTACTACCCACACAATCTTCAAACAGCAAGCTAAACTCCAAGTTAACTGTTGACATTTCTTTCTGAAAAGATTAATTTTTTTTATTTCGGAAATCCTCAAAATGATAAATTAATCCAAGATTAAATTAATTTTTGCACAATTTCAACTTTTTTCTATTTTTTTTTTTTAATACTATCATCGCACTTATATCACTTACAAAAGTGATAGTGCTCAATGTGCCCACCCTCATGTCTAGCAATCACAACTGTTCTATACCTACAAACCTTGACTGTTTACCTTTCCTTCTTACTTTCCTTCCAATACTTTACCTCAATGGTCTTTCCTGTGCAATGTTGTCTCCTTCACTCACACTCTTCCACGTTTTCCATATTCCAAAAATTTCCCTTTCCTTCAAATGGGCCCTTAATCTGCATTATCTTTTAGTCCATAGCTCTTCAACTGTAATGTACACCAAATCCTCCTTTTCCTGAATCAATTATAACACATGCCCTTATATCTACAGCACAACTACCCTCTTTGACCACAACAACATCCCTTCCTTAGCACTGACCATTCCACCTAAATACTGACCATTCCATCTATACCACTACAAATGTCAATTACTATCTTAAATGCTAGTTCTGTAATCTCTTATGTATTGGGAAAACTGGCTGTTTGCAGACTGCTTCACCAAACATCTACAATCACTTAAGCATCACCTGTTAAATGTTACTTCAAATAATCTATGCACATTGTTTTCCACCTCTCAATCTGTGAGTTCCACCATAGCTTTTCTACTTGTTGCTATCAAAATGAGCAATGTCTCATCTTCCACCTGTGATGTTCCACTCACTCTGGTATAAGCACATAACCATCTACTCCACATGCATTTATTACATCACATATGCACATAAGCATAACCACTGGCTTTACACTTGTACACACATACAAACACACACACAGCCATATACAAAGATATATTCTTAACACACATCACACAGCCATACAGTTAGCTTTTCCCTCCTTCCATTTTTATCCATTACACAATCTCTACATACACACAAGCATAAATCATGCATTATTACACTTTATGTGCATTCATCCATTTATACGGGTTGTGTGTCTTACAAACACACATTCAGATTATTTGACCTACTAATAGTCAGTTAATTGCATGGTCAATTTAATAGATATATGGAATGATGGATATGCTTATTGATTGATAGGTTGACAGGGTGATAAATACACACTAAAGTAAAACAAACATAGATGGACTGTTAGCTATACATATTGACACATAAACTGGTCAAAAGGTATACAGATGATTTTGTTGCAGTTTGATAAATGACGATACACACAGTTGAATGGTTTTATGTACATTCATGTATATATGACTGAGGAAAGTAGTATTATGTAAGAATTATCTTACATAACAACTGGAAACATGCATTCAAAATATCAATATATAAACATTTGGTTTTTGTCTTATTCTGTATTATGCAATTTTTTTCCATAACAATCTAGCTTGTCCTTGCTTTGAATATACGGTTAAAACAACAAGAATATAGGAGTGGAATGTTTTACCAGATCCAGGTCAAAATATTCTGCTAGATTATATTGAATCAAAACATATGCTCAATACACACACACACACACACACACACACACATACACATATATTCTTTTATATATATATGTTCTTTTATTCTTTCATTCTTTTACTTGTTTTAGTTATTTGACTGCGGCAACACTGAAGCACCACATTGAAGGGTTTTCATCGAAGAAGTTGACCCCAGGACTTATTCTTTCGAAGCCTGTACTTATTCTATCAGTCTCCTATGCCAAACCACTAAGTTACAGGGATGTAAACACACCAGCATTGGTAGTCAAGCAATTGTTTAGGGACAAATACAGACACACACACACACACACACACACACACAACCACACACACATATACATACATATAATATATATATATATATATATATATGTGTGTGTGTGTGTGTGTATGTATATATATATATATATATATATATATGTGTGTGTGTATGTATATATATATATATATATATATATATATACGATGAGCTTCTTTCAGTTTCTGTCTACCAAATCCACTCACAAGGCTTTGGTTGGCCTGTGGCTATAGTAGAAAACACTTGCTCAAGGTGCTATGCAGTGAGACTGAACCCGGAACCATGTGGTTAGGAATCAAGCTTCTTACCACACAGCCATACCTGCACTGATATATAATACACACACACACACACACACACACAGACACACACACTTATATATATGGTTATGTGTGTGTATGTATACATATATATCAGAGTCGGGCCATTGCCAATGCCTTGTAAATGGTACCCATGAATCATAGTCATAGTTTTGGTGATTGACACTGCCATGTAAATGGCACCTGTGAATCACAGTGATGATCATTGCCAGTACTATGTAAAGGCCACCCATGAATCATTATGATCATTCTGGTACCATGTAAATGGCACTCGTGAATCACAGTTGTAGTCGTTGCCAGTATCATGTAAATGGCACCTGTGAATCATAGTTGTGGTTGTTTCCAGTTCCATGTAAATGGCACCCATGCCAGCGGTATGTAAAAGGAGCATCCATTACACACCTAGAGTAGGAAGGGCTTTCAGTGCATAATGCATGCTTCTTTGCTTATATCACCAGACAACTCCTGCAGTGAGACCACCAGATCACATGGTTTCAAACTTCTTTGATCTGATTGGTAATGGATGCTTGACTGCTAGAGACAGCAACAACTCAACTCTTCACTAGCGATATACAGAAAATCAGTGCCAGAACAGGCACTGGTGTTTCACTTTGCCAGTGGAGAGATGAGTCACTGCTGTCTCAAGCAGTCTTGTGTCAGTCACCAATGAGACCAAAGAAGATCGAAATCACATGATCTGGTGGTCTTGGTGCTGGAGTTGATGGGAAGCTATCTTTCTGCTGCTGATATAAGCAAACAATTATGCATTTTGCACCAAAAACCTATATAAAAGTTTCTCTCATTCTCACAGTATTGTCTGTTTTAACAGAACTTCCAGGCTTAAGTGGGAATAAATATTGCCCTCTCAGTATTAATACTGCCTCTCTTTCACTTCGCTCTGTCCCTTACATTTTTTTCTCACCCCTCCTTAATTCTTCTATCCCTCTGCCTCTACCGCTCTCTCTTCTCTCCTCAAGTGACCAGTGTTCGGCCAAGCCTGACCTTTCTTTCTTCATTCGACTACCATCTGTGCAACATCTATATTCCTCTCTGTGCCTGTCAAATCTTATGTCCCTGCCATAAGGCTTTACTTCCACACACGCCAGCTTAATTCAATTTGTCCTTAGTCGAAAGATACCCATTGTTAATGTCCTGTTATTTGTATTTGTGTAACATTTCTCTGTTTTTTCTGTTCTTGTTTTCATATACATTTGCTGCTTTCTTCCGAGGAGTCTAATGCTCTTAGCTTAGTTTTTCCTTGGGGCTGGCCAGATTGGAGCAATCTCGAGTATAACCAGCCAAAATTGCAAAGATAATCTGGAACTTGGCTGAGGAAAGAAAACTCCGAATGACCCATTCTTGTTTTCTTTGTATCATCTGTCTGGATGTTTTATTGTCCTTTTTTGTATCACCTAACTGTCTGGATGTTTTGTGTTCTTGTCCCATTTTTGTATTTTTTATATATAAAGAAGAAAATGTTTTGAATGGTACAACAATGCTCTATAATACAAACAATGGACTATGTACCTGTTGTAATTTAGTCATCCATAGTCTGATAATATTTCACAATAAAATTCCTTCTTCAGATATTCTTAGAATAATTGGTTTTCCGACGGCTTTTCTTTTTTTTTTTTTCAGATGCATCTCAGCAGTGGTCTCTCGAAGCTCCTTTTGGAATTCCTCATGAGAAGTGTGTGATGTCGGCCATGTCGCAATCTCGTGTGCTGGTACATCTGTAGCACTGCTTCTATGTTATGTATAATACATGCAGCTTCCTTTTTTTTTCCTTTATATATATATATATATATATATACAGGCAACTGTGCAAGTAAATAAATTAAGACACATCAGATATTTCAAATATATTAAATATATTATTTTGTTTGGGGATTTGGTTTGCAAGATTCTTTATGTGAGTTCGTGTGTTGAAGCATATTCTGTTATGTCTGGGGAGTGTCTCTTTTTTTTGTGCCTTATAATTTAAGACACTCACCGGTAAAATTTCCACTTATTCCTTATTTTTATCTTCCTAAAATTTTTGTTGCGTCTTGAAACCTTTTCAATAGTCTTGACTCTTAAATTTCTTAAATGTTTTTTCAATATATAGGTATTTATATTAATACACAGACTATAAATGACAGAAAAAATTAAACGAGTGGAAGAGAAGTGTTATAAGCCCAACAGCTGTTTCTGGGGTCTTGGCAATCCATAATAATGTTGGTAGATTTAGTTCATCACAATAAGCTGCCATATGGATGCAGTTAACATTGAATGATATGACCCTCCATCAACAGGGTAGAGAAGATATTACGTTTCAGATCTTAAGGCAAAGAATTTAATTTTCTGTCATTTTACTCTGTGTAAGTTGCATCTATCAATATAAATAGGTACATATTTATAAATAAAAATTCCTCACCTGAAAGTTTCCACATTTTGCTTTCTCTCATTTTGTATATACACGTATGTACATATTTTGTATTTGATCTGTTTAATATATTCAATACACTTGATGTATATAATTTGTTTATCTTTACAACTGCCTCTATATGGAGAATCACTGGATCTCATCTACGAACAATATATATATATATATATATATATACACATATACACATACAT
>NC_068984.1:99265173-99267535 GCF_001194135.2 Octopus bimaculoides | reverse complement strand
CATACATACATACATACATATATATATATATATATATATATATATATATACATATATATATATAAAATATCAGCTGGTAGATATTGGGTGTTTCACGTATTATGCCCATTATTGCATTAACATGATCCAATAATAGTTCTATATCTGATTGAGTTTGAGAACACTGCACATTATATTATATTATATTACATTATATTACATTACATTATATATGTATAAACATATATATATGTACATGTATATGTATGTATATATATATATATATATGTGTGTGTGTGTGTGTGTGTGTGTGTGCATGTGTGTTTGTGTATACATATATATATATACATATACATGTATGCATGTTTGTATTTATATATAAATGAGTTGTATAAAATGTGGATTCAGAGAATCATGTGGCTATCACAGAAGGCTCCTCTTATGAACGCGGCTAACAGTTGACATAGTAAACCAATACTGAGAAATGTAATATTCCCAAATCATTGATGTAACCATGATGTTGTAGTGAACTGATGAGCAAACTTTCTTTATGTGCATTTATTTGTGATTATAAAATTGCATAATGCTGAGCATGTATATCAATGCAAGCATATAAGCATTATCCTTTTCCCACTGAAATTAGTACTACATGGAGAAGGTTGTGAAATGGCCATAATCCTAAGGATGTCATGTGCTTAAATAAATATGCATTTGTCACTCATACTGCCTGACTTTTATGTCTAATATATTATTCATGAAATATTTTTATTGATCAGATCTGGATTTCAGCTGACTGGACACTTTATACCTTTTATCTTTCACTTGCTTCAGTCATTAGCCTGTGACCATGCTGGGGCACTGCATTAAAGAATTTCTTTTAGTTAAATGAATTAAGCTCAGTACATTTTTTTTAAAGCCTGTTACTTATTTTGTCAGTTTCTTTTTGTCGGAGTGGTAAGTTACAAAGCTGTACACACATCAACACCTTTTGTCAAATGGTAGTGAGGGAAAACACACACACACACACACACACACACACACACACACACACACACACACATAATGGGCTTCTTTCAGTTTCTCTCTACCAAATCCACTCTTAAGGCTTTGATCAGCTTGAGGTTATTGTAGAAGACACTTGCCTAAGGTGCCATGCAGTGGGACTGAATCTGGAACCATGTAGTTGGGAAACAAACTTCTTACCACATAGGCACACTTGCATGCAATGAAATGACCAGCTAAGTTATCTTGCTTCTTTGTCTTTAATTGTTCATAATTTATCTCTTATTTGCATTTCAACCCTGTTAATACTAACCCATCTTTAATTTAATTTAATCTAACTTAACATACTTGTAATTTTGCCTCAAATACAGCTTCCTCATTTCTTCATTACTGTCTCTTTGAAAATATATCTCATCCTTCTCATCATAATCTTACCAATAATACCCTTTCCCCTCATTTCATCATTACTGTCCCTATGAAAATTATTGCTTCTACTCTGGAAATGAGTATACTCAGTAGTAGTATAGACGCAGTGGCCCGGGAACAAAATTTGCTTAGGGGGTGCAAACTCAGTTCCAAAATTTGGCACTACTGGAGAAGTGTGGATCCAAGTTCTGGGAGTGTGCATGTCACAAATTTGCGCATGCGCACGCGTTAGTCGTAAGTAGTCGAATTTAGCACTCAGGTAAAAAACGAGACGCTCGCTACTTGCTGTAAATGGAGGGTTGGTTAACCATCTAATACAAGAAGAAAATTGCAGATAAATTGAATAAAAACATGAAAAATAACAAAATGATATTTCATTGAAAAGTAAACCATTCTGAAAGATAGTTCAGAATGTTTTCAAAACATTTATCTCCAGCTTTTCCCATATTTCATTAAGGGTTAGGGTTAGGGGTTAGGTTTAGAGTTAGGGTTTAAAGTTAGGGGAGATGAATGTTTTTTCACTATTCAATGATTATTTTTCACTTTTATATTCAACTACTCTGCAATTTTCTTTTTGTATTACATGGATAACCCCACTCCTTTTACAGCAAGTAGTGCGAATCTGCGCATCTCGTCATTTGCCTTGTGAGCTAAAATCGACTACTTACAACTAAAGTGCGTGCATGCACAAATTTGTGACATGCGCACTCTCAGAACTCGGATTCACACTTCTGTAGTACCCAAAAGTTTTACAAACAAGGTGAAGTTTTCTAATTTGGGTATCAAAACAAACAAATGCTCAATAATAATAACTTTTATTATTATGAGGATCGACTGGAAAGTTAACAGGCTGACTAATATATTCTCATAGAATGTGACCAAATGAAGTTCATTTTTAAATATTAGGATCTTTTCTGCTTGATTTCACCTTCTGAAATTTTAAAATTAAGCGAAA
>NC_068984.1:99263970-99264863 GCF_001194135.2 Octopus bimaculoides | reverse complement strand
GAACAGGATGTGGAAGCTAGCATTTTATACAAGGTGACAACATTACAATGTTAAAACATTCAACGATGGAACTTTTAATAAAGCTTTGTGAAATGTTGGATAAACATACTGTTGGTTTAGTTCATGTGAACAATACACAATTTTGAAATTGGAATAAAATTGAGGCAAGTGAAAAGTGAAAATCAAACAGAAAAGATATCTACATACTTCTTTCAGTGATTCATTGCTTCGATTGCCTTGGAAAAGAAGCTATCCTGTTAGTTAAACAAGTTTTCAACAGCTGATAAGACATCATCACTATGATATTGGTTCCAAGCCGAGTAGGATCTATTTTAAAACGGGGGCGCCAGTTTTCATTTATGTTTTACATAGTGTTTTTGGTACGGAAAGACTTTCAAACTTCGTATACTTATCTATTTTGTGTTATAGAACAGAAAAATATTTTTGTATTCGAATTTATTTCATGTAAAAAATTGTCTTATTTCGATAATTTCTACTAATCACTGACGTTTATTCAGTTGAAAACAGCGTTGTAACGGTGTATATCGTATTAATCCCTAACCCTAACCCTAACTAGACTGTTAACCGTAACCCTAACCCTAAAACTAACCCTAACTCTAGAATCCGAACTCTAAAATTGTTACACACATAGATACGCACAGCGTAATTTATTATATAAACAATATATGCGTAAAAATTACGATTAAACCGGATGAAATATGTCACAGGGAATAACATTTTTATGACCGGCCAGCAGTCACTGTATTGAGCTGAATAGACGTCAGTGATTGGTTGAAATTACAGAAATACGACAACTTTAACATGGAATAACTTGCGAATTCCTTTTTATTGTTAAGAAGACTAAGAGTAAAAGATGTTTTATATGACACATT
>NC_068984.1:99262670-99263559 GCF_001194135.2 Octopus bimaculoides | reverse complement strand
TTATCTCTTATTCTCTAACTCAAAATGATAAACCCAACACATTTAAGGAAACTGGATTTGCCTCAAGCAATGTCAGATATTATCAAAATGTGATCAGCCTGGTGCCCTTTTAATCAGGTTTCAGAAGAAGCAACACCCACCAAGCAGAAACTTTCATCATGCCAAATTTATTGTGTAGAATATTCTCAGCCCTCACACGTGATATGCTAATAACATTAGCAATTTATATTTTTTCTCCAGTGGAAGCAGTTGCAGACTGTTCAGATCATTAGTCTTCTCAAAATTATCTCTGCTCAAATCAGTTAATCAGCTTTGCACTGTTGATAAAACTGGAGCATCATCCTCCGATATATCAACATGTCCTTGGGGACTAAATCCTTTTTCTACAGGTACTTGATAACAGCATGATTTTGTTCACCTTGAAGAGAAGCCACTAATAGTTACTTTTGAAGTTTTCTCTGAACATTCAGATGTCAGTTTACCAAGAAATAATGAAGCTATAGGAAGTGTTAAAATGGAAGTAAGCCGAGTTTTTGCATCACTCCATAAGACACACGTATATGAAAAAAACTGTATCAACACATTCCAAAAGTTTTCCTACGCTCACACGTTTTGTTAATGAAAGGTTTCATGAGGATGTGCAAAGTGTTTTCATCGTATGTGTAAGACGGTGTTGTGTCATTGTGGTACGGAGCCAGGTCTTTAAATGGCGAAGTGCACTGAATGTTCTTTTGCTTGATGCAACAGATACAGGTGAAGACAAGACAAGCTGCATCAACGCCAACACTTGTGGCATACTAGAACGAAAAATAGCATCAGACACTCTCCATTTATCAACTATGTCATTAAATAATTTAGGCAAATTTTCCCTTTCCGCCCATAGGCCAGC
>NC_068984.1:99258676-99261020 GCF_001194135.2 Octopus bimaculoides | reverse complement strand
ATATATATATATATATATATATATATGATAATATACGGTAAAACCATATAACTGGAGGAGAGCTTACTTTACAGGTAGAGAAGTGGGTAAATATAAATAGACCTCGTAACGATACCAGCTACCAAATGGTTTCACGGCGAATTGGGGCCCCGAGTGACCTTAGTAAAGTCATTGGCGAGAATCCCGAGCCGATTATCGTGGTCTATATATATATATAACGTGTATTTATAAAGAGGGCAAATTTAGCCATTTCTCCGTAGATTGAAAAAAAGATGAACAACCTTAATCGATTTTCAAACAAGGCGTAGTGGTTCAAACATGAAAAATAGAACTTATGTTGAGTCAGTCTCAATAAGTAAGGTGAATCAAAACTAAAGTTGGAGTTGAAAAAAAAAGCACTTACCCAGGCAGTGGTCAAGCAACAAATGGTATTGAATGGTTGTTTTGTACTGAAAGAATTTTGAAGGGGTTTTATTTTTAGACTGGGGTCAAACGGGCGAATCAATTCAACCATGTTTTAAGTCTTTAGCAACACCAATTACAAAGAATTTGGGAGTGGTTCTGAAAGATGGAGAGAAGTATTGACAGACAGAAACTGGGTGGGAGCTGTCTTCAATAATTCAAGTAATGCTATATATTCAAAGTTAACCATACATGCTGGTTTTGTTGTTGTTATTGTTGCTGCTACTGCTGTTATTGTCACTTATTTTTTTGTATTTTGACGATACTTTCCTTCAGAAATTAGTGGTCCTAAACTCCCTAGGGAATTTTATACCAGCTTCATCACTTTTATTTATTTATTTATTTATTTATTTATTTTTTCTTTGTTTTGAAACGAGATCGAAATAAACATTTTATACTGATAGATTTTAGACACTTTTTTTCTGAAACTGGTAAGATTATGTAGGGGGTGCAAATTTTGATCTTGCACCCCCTGAAAATTCTAGGGGGTGCAGGTGCACCTGCTGCACCCCCTGTTCCCGGGCCCTTGTATAGACGTTTCTTTATGTGTGATGCACCCACCCAGTCCTGCTTCCACCACCTATACTGGATACCTTTTATCTGTACTGGAACCTCTCTCAGCAATTCTTCTTCCTTTCTTAGTAGTCTCTCATCCACATTACTGCAATATACAAGCTGCAGTTTGTGTTCTTTGTACCAAAATGTGATTGTAGAGTGCCCATTAATTAATTAACCATTTTTATTTATTTATTTACCTTTGTATTAACAATGCTTGTATAGCACTCAACTATTTTTACTTTATTTACCCATCATTGTATTAACCATGCTTGTATAGCACTTACTTTAGGTAGATGCAGCTAGTGCAACATGAATGAATGATGATTGATTAACTGTCAGGAGAACTGTTAAGACATGTCTGTCGGCAAATGTTGCTTGAAACTTTTTCAGATGCTGAATGTCACCCCACATCTCACTGAACTCCCTTCATACACTTAGAGTTGGCACTGTAAATGGAGGTACATTGAAAGGTATGTCTGGTGAGATTTTTGAGATACTTGAATGGAGGTGCGTTGATGTATGCTATATTCAAAAAGTAAGATGGAGAGGTGAATCAACCAGGTTCCTCACAGGCAAAAAAACATAGGCATAAAATATCCTGGGAAAGCAATCATGAGAGAAGACAGCACACAGGTATGGTCATGTGATGCATATGGGTAAGGACAGCTGTGTAAAAAAGTGCCAATCTCTAACTGTGGAGGGAACATGTGGAAGAGGTAGACCCAGAAAATGTGGGAGGAAGTGGTGAAATACGATCTTTGGATGTTAAGTCTCACTGAGGAGATGACAAGGAAATGAAACTTTTGGTGATTTGTTGAGCTTGAGAAGACACATCAAGCTTAGTGAAATCATATTCATGACCAGTGCCAGTAATATGTGAAAGCACCCATGTTAATGACAAGCAAAATACAACTGTGCCAGTGACACACAAAAGACACCAGTGCTAGTGACACATAGAAGGCATCCAAGCCAGTGACATGTACAAGGTATCTGTGTCAGTGATATATAAAAGGCACCTGTGCTGGTGACACATAAAAAACACCCAGTACACTCTGTGGAGTAGTTGATGTTAGGAAGGGCATCCAACCATAGACACCAAGCCAAAACAGACTGGAGTCTGATACAGCTCTCTGGCTTACCAGTTCCAGTCAAACCATTTTACCCATGCCAGCATGGAAAATAGATACTAAATGATGAGGATGGTGATGAACATGTGTATATATATATATATATATATATATATATACACACACACATATATATATATATATATATATATATATACACACATATATATATATATATATATATATATATATACACA
>NC_068984.1:99231188-99258078 GCF_001194135.2 Octopus bimaculoides | reverse complement strand
TATATATATATATATATATATATATACATCGTTCTTGTATGTGGTTTGCAGGATTCTTTATGTGAATTCATGTGTTGAAGCATATTTTATTGTGTCTGGAGAGAGTCATCCTCTTTTAGGGCCTTATTAATTTAACACACTCACCAGTCTAATTTCCACTCAATGCCTATTGAAAAGGTTGCAAGTCACAACGAAAATTTTTGTAAAATATAATAAGTAAATGAGTTGAAATCAGACTGGTGAGATTGTTAAATCAATAAGGCACAAAAAGAGAATTACTCTCCCCAGACACAATAATACACACACACACACACACAAGCACACATGTTAAAAGGTATCTATGACAGTGACATGTAAAAGGTACCCACTATACTCTATGGAATGGTTAGCATTAAGAAGAACATCTAGTCATAGAAACCAAGCTAAAACAGACTGATGCATCTCTTCATCTTACCAGTTGCAGTGAAACTGTCTAACCCATGCCAGCGTGGAAAATGAATGCTAAAGGTTGATGACGATGATGATATTATGCACCATGTATATATACATGTGTGAGTGTACATGCGTGGGGAATTGCATGTGTTTGTATGTGTTGATTATAGATAAATATTTAATTATACTAGGAAACTGAACAAATTACATTTGTTGGTATTAAAATAAATAGCTATTAAATTGTTGTAGACATCAATCATGTTTCGCAGATGAAGTTCTCATCAGGATAGAGGAAGAGACGAATAGGATGAATAGCGCATGCACGCATGCATGCACACTCACACACACACAGGGATATATGTGTGTGTGTGTGTGTGTATATATACATATATATATATATATATATATATATATATGTATATATATATATATATATATGTACTTAAGCACATATACACACATACACATATACATACACATACACACACCTATATATAAGTATATATATATTTACCAACTAAATGTGGTGATCCATAGAGGACGTTGCTACAGTTTTTTTTAGCCCCAGGAGGACATCTCCTCCAGCTGGCTAACGACACATTGTCCGTGTCTGATTAGTATTTGCAAAGAGAAATCATCATTCCCATCTCTAGTCTTACGTGATACACACAGACCCAGGTTTCTGGGTAGTAACCCGTCATCAGTGTGTGATATATTTCACGATTCCGTGCTGTTACGGTTTACCTCTTGCTCAGAGATTTAATGTTGCTTATAGATATATATATATGTGTGTTGATATATAAATGCATACATAAATATATATATATATGTATCATCATCATCATCATCATCATCGTTGAACGTCCGTTTTCCATGCTAGCATGGGTTGGGTGGTTTGACTGGGGTCTGGGAAGCCAGGAGCAGCACCAGGCTCCAGTCTGATCTGACAGTGTTTCTACAGCTGGATGCCCTTCCTAATGCCAACCACTCCATGAGTGTAGTGGGT
Organism: Octopus bimaculoides; assembly: GCF_001194135.2. NCBI lineage: Eukaryota > Metazoa > Mollusca > Cephalopoda > Octopoda > Octopodidae > Octopus > Octopus bimaculoides. Next base: position 99,256,640 of record NC_068984.1, on the reverse strand, counting down.
GCTTTTTATGTGCCACTGACACAGGGGCCAGAGATGTGTGTGTGTGTGTGTATGCATATATATAAATGTATATGTATATATATGCATATGCGTGTGTGTGTGTGTGTGTATATATATATATATATATATACACATATATTTTCAATATACATTATGACATCTGTTTATACATTGTTTCATTTATCAAGTAATGGAACACAACACCCACCAAGTTTGTATTAACAAACAAGTTTTTTTACATACCCATGTGACCCTTTCTCTCCCTCTCTCTTGCCTTCATTCTTTCCCCTTTTTTCTCTCTGTCACTCCCTCTACCTGCTGTATTTCCCCTATGCCTGCCGCTGTCATGTGACCAGTGGTCAGTTCCTCTTTTTGTTTTTCCTTTCTTAGACTGATTCCTGAGCTGACCAATCACAAATTCTGTCTCTCCATTCTGCAAAACATTTTCTAAGTGTTACCCACTATTCTCATCTTTTTGGTCCCAAGGCGATATTTTGTTCGACTGTTTGTTCTCATCCACCATCCTAAATCGCATTGTGTTGTTTTGTTGTCTATCTATCTATCTATCTATCTATCTATCTATCTATATATATATATATATATTAAAGTTAGATAAGGCTGGTTTATGGGATTACCTTAGGTTTCACGTCCATAAAGGGCTTAGCTTTATGGCATGTCATCAGATCCCAAAACCTGTTGGCTAAAGGCCTCTTTAGCAAGTGGCCTCTCTAGAATATAGAGGAAAAAAGAACCCCCGTTATTCAATGTCAACAAAAGAGACTGTCTCTCCTTAGCTATCGGTCGCCGATGTCAACAAAGGGGATTGTATCCCTTTGGCTATTGATCGCCAATGACCCTGTTATCCTGTGGGTTCTAACGGGCTAGTAGGAATTTTCTGAAATGTAATCACGATTCAAAGACCTCTATTCTGGAGTTCAGGATGTTTCTGGATCAAGTGAGTTCTTTAGGATCCATACCCGTTCTGCTATGCATAGTTTACATTAATTGGTCCCATTAATGTAGGGCCCCTTAAACTGGCCTTATCTAACTTTAATACATACTACTCTATAACTTAGAGTGTGCATGTATGTTTATATATATATATATATATATATATATAACATGGTATCATTATAAACAAGGTCATTTTTTTTTTAGCCATTTCTCCACAGACTGAAAAAAAAAATGATGAACAACCTTAATTGATTTTCAAACTTTACTGGGTTCTCAACAGAGGCATCTACATTATTCTGGCAGTCCCTAGGAAAACAATCAGCCACACTGTTTATATACTCAACAAATACAGCAGTTACTCTATGAAGGAGTCACTAATTTGCATACCAAAAGTGTTTAATACTCTATAAATACTAGCAGCCTGTCAGCAGAGATCTTAGTCTACACAGTGTGATATAATATATATATAACACATGGTATAATTATAAACAGAGCAATTTTTTTTTAGCCATTTCTCCACAGACTGAAAAAAATGATGAACAACCTTATTCAGTTTTTAAGCCTTACACATTGTGCATAATGAAGAAGAGAGAAGCACTCAATACATCTTATAGAGTATAATGATATTTATTCCCTTGATGCCATTTGTTGTAACTTCAAGTTTCATTTTGATATCATCACTAATCTGTAATGGAGAATTTTCTTTATGAAAAGGAGAAAAGAAATTTTTCATTATAGAACACCAAGCAGTCATCCATCTTACCAATCATATCAAGATCAAACTCAAAGTTATAGCAAATGGTGTTAGGCAAATACATGTGCACACACACACAGATATACACACACACACACACACAGATATACACATACATGTGCGCACACATATACACGGTCATACACACACATGCACATGTGCACACACATACACGCACATATATACACATATATATTAATGTTTATATATATATATATATATATATATATATACACACACACACATTTGTATGTGTATCTCTCTCACTCTCTCTATGTATACATACATATATATATATATATATATATATATATATATATATATATATTATATTTCAATATGGAGCAAATAATTCAGACGCTTGATTTCTGTAGTTATGATCAGTGTAATTTGGTGATTTAAATAAGAGTTTTGACTATTATTTTCAGCAGGTAGACATACTTAGTATGTCCTTTGATTAATTTATATATATATATATATATATATATACACATTACTATGACTTCTATTATAATTCTATTCACATCTATGATGTATATGAATAACAGTATGTCTCCTTTTTCCATTTCCATCCCCCTTTTTTGTTTACACGTATATATATATATACATACTTTCCTGGGTATATCTCTCAATGTAGCTGTGTGCGTGTGTGCATACATTCTATATATACGAAAGTGTGTGCATGCACATTTGTGTATGTATGACTTCTTTTTTATCTGTTGATATTTTTCATCAAACACATAGCTGGTGTTGACATAGCTGTGGGGTTAAGAAGTTTGCTTTGCATCCATGTAGTCCTGATATCAATCCTAGTATATGGTATTGTACTTTGTTGTTAGGATTTGGTTGATAGAAATTGTGCAGAAGCCAGTTGTATACACAACACACACTCACATGCAAAAAACATATTCATAAGCAGCTGCAACATCATCATCACCATTGTTGTCATCATTGTTCATCATCATCACCAACGTGGTTACCATGGTCATCATCATCATCATTATCATCATCATTATAATGTTTTTATTGTCAGTTTCTACACTGACCTGGATTGGATTGGTATCAGGTCAAACTCAATTCTTATTCGAAGTTAATGTTCCCACAGCCAGGCTACAAAACCACATTTCGTTTGCATGTTCTATTTTTTTAGAACAGTTTCTGGTGGATGCTTTCCCTAAAACCATCTACCTCACAAAGTACGTTGGGGACATTTTATTGTGGCACTGGGAGTAGTGAGTTTGTTAATCCTTTGACAGGTTAAGATTAGAAGACCTTCTTTATTCTACATCATCATCATCATCATCATCATCGTTTAATGTCCGTTTTCCATGCTGGCATGGGCTGGACGGTTGACTGAGGTCTGGAGAGCCAGTGGCTGCACATGGCTCCAATCTGATCTGACAATGTTTCTACACTTGGATGCCCTTCCTAATGCCAACCACTCCGAGAGTGTAGTGGGTGCTTGCAGAAGGCATGGAGTTCATTTTATTACTGCATCAGTTGTAATGATGTTGCCTTGTGAATGCGAGTTAAATTCTACAGAGAGTGTGTAGGTGTGTGCAAGTGTGGGGCATGAGTGTGTGTGTGTGTGTGTGTGTGTATAAGATTAGGCATAAATGGTATAAGATTTCTTCTATAACAAATGTTGAACAGAATTCCTGAGAATTTTAGAAAAAAATAATGTGCTAATTGACTCAGGAGTCTCCTAAATATATACATACCAAATTGGGTAAGTTCACAGGAACACATTTATGCAATAGAAATAAATGAATGCAAGAATCAAGCAGAATAAAGAGGATTCATTATATTTTGATAACTAACTTCACCTAAGATCAGAAATAATCTACAAACTCATATAATCCTCCTATAGCACATGAAAGCAAAGCAAAATACAAAGATGAAAACATACGAGCAAAACATTAAAAACAAGCAGAGACATAACTACAGAATAAAATCAGATTTAATGTGATCAGGTCATTTTCCTTATTAGCTGCACAACAGATACCATCATGATGTTGGCAATCACTAATTCCATTAGATAAATACAAACACTGGGAATATACAAGCCAAATGTTTAAACCTGGTGTGCAAATCACACACATTCCAAACATTAGAATTGAAACATACAAATAATCATAATTCAACATATTATACATTGATACACATAACATAAACTAGATGCATGTATGTATATATGTCCACACATGCGTGTGTGTGTATGTGTGTGTGTGTGTGTAAGTGTGTGTGTGCTTGCGTTGCATTTTTACAGCTCACAAGTACAAATATATTCAAACTAGTGAGGAAGCCTCTGTGTTGTCATGAAACATTGTTAGAATATCTCCAATGATACGTTTGATGGTTCAAATCTGGAGTAAAACAAGAACAAACATGGTGGTACACATGCCTGAACACATGTAGACAAGAACAGCTACTACTACTACTACCACCACCACCACCACCACCACCACCACCACCACCAATAATAATAATAATAATAATAGTAATAATAATAATAGTAATAATAATAATGATAATAATAATAATAATGATATTTTAAAAGGATTGATGTAACTCTTAACGAAGGTGAACAGACAAGACAAAGAGCATGATATGATTTCAATAGATGTTTCATTGGTTGAACAATATTTCGACAGCAAGTCTATCTTTGTCAAGTTCAAAATGAAAAGTGATAAAGATTAGAGTTTTCTGGAAGAGGAGGATTTCTAAAATAACCACAAGTCTGCAAGCTTAGGAGTGGGAGTTAGTTGATTAAATTGATCCCAGTACAAAACAGATACTTTATTTTATTGACCCCCAGAAGGAGGAAAACTGAAGTTAACCGTAGTGAGATTTGAAATCAGAATGTAAAGAGCCAGAACTAATACTGCAGTCAATTAATAATGATTATGATGAAGACGCTGATGATGATAATGATGATGATCGTGATAATGATGATGATGATGATTTCTGTTCTTATGATAATAATAATAAATGAATCCATTGAGCCTCAAAAGTGAATGTGGTACCTATTGTGGTTGGTGCATTTGGGACCATCTCAAAGAGAGCAATATTCAGGCGTCAAAAGCTGCAAATGCCAAACTCCATAGGAAGTATTCAGTTGGCAGCAATACTTGGAATAACTCATGAGTTGAAAATGTGTTGTGTCTCAAAGCTGTGGGATGGTGATTAGACGTAACATAGATAAATCAGAAGTTAAGTGAATAAATGTATAATGATGATGATGATGATGATAAATAATAAATAAATAAATGACAAGAGAAAGCAAAGTTATATGGAGAAATGTTTATACCATCAGTTTATCAAGAATATTGAGGAAAAAAGTGACAAAGACACTTGGAATTGGTTGAAGAAAGGAATTCTAAAAAAAATAAGGCAAACCCTCTGAACAAATAGTGCACAATGTGGAACAGGAGTCAACGTATCACCTTTGTGTAGTTTGCAAGATGAATGAGAAGAAACAGTGACCCACATAGGAAGTGAATATTCCAAACTTGCACAGAAACAGTAGTAGTAATAATAATAATAATAATAATAATAATAATAATAATAGTAATAATAATAATAATAATAACGAATTTCTTTGAGGCCATAATAAATTAAATATGTATTCAAATGTCATATCATCTGAATGTAAATCAATGCCAAAATCCAGCTGACTGGGAGTAAAATTGGCCTAGAATATGAGAATATGAATTTCTGTCTTTATTCATTAATGGTATATAATTGGTAAGCATTAGCAAAAGTCTGATGTAAATAGTTGCTTCTTGCTCCATGATAAGAATGCTATATATAGGTATATAAACTTATATTTATGTCCATATCTCATTCTCTTTCTTTCAATACACACACATTTATAGAAATATATGCATATACATGCATGCACACACACACACACACACACATACATACACAAACACGCACATTTATAAGATATGATTCTTTGTAGCAACAAACTATGTACTCAATACTTCAGCAAGTAGAGATAAATTTATTAATTTGGAAATGCATAGATTTATAGGTTTCAACATCTTTACAACTATCCATTTCTCTCTCTCTCTCTCTCTCTCTCTCTCTCTCTCTCTCTCTCTCTCTCTCTCTCTCTCTCTCTCTCTCTCTCTCCCTCACACATACACACACACATTCACACATGCACACTACTTTCCATATCACATATGGTTGATATACCTCTCTCTCTCTTATCGCTTGTCCTCACTTTCATTGCACCCTCTTCCATCATTCTCTATCTTTCTCTTCTGTATTATGCTGCATTTCTCTGTTTCCAAACCAGCAAGCAGCATGTAGGTGCCAACACTGTGTCTCTTCCATTACTCTCCTGTCTCTATAACCCTTTTACTCTTATCCTTGTTTCACTCATCATACTCTCTCACCCTAGCACATCATTTCCCTTTCTCTTTTATATTCACCCTGTCAGTCACACTGATTTAAGCAAGCAATGACTCTTCAGTCCTGAAGAGATAAAGACAACCTTGGTGCCAAATATAACATATATATTTACCCATTATTCAAACATAAATAGAAAAAATTATATTTGAGAAAATAGTTGCAAATGTTATACAACACTTCTTAACATTCTTTTGTTTTTTTGTTTATCCTTAATTGAATATAATGGTGCAAACAATATGTGAAGAAATTGCTGCACTGAAAACGGCAGGTATAAAGAACTTTGAGGTGAAGAAAAACTGTTTTTAATGTGTAGAAAAAGTTTCAAAAGGTGCAAACAACCTCACTAAATCCAATACCAAGAAGAAACTGTTCAGTTCATGCCAGGAAAATCATTGAACCTGTCAATAAGATGGTGAAGGGAAATCCATAAAGGAGCACAAGGAACTTAGTAAAAGATCTGAATATTTCAGATGAGTCATTAAAGAGGATTTAGGGCTATACCTTACAAGATTTATTGTGAAAGAGGGTTTAGGGCTAAACCACAAAAGATTCAATGATGACAGTTGCTCTCAAGTACCTCCAAGCAAAAATGGCTTTATAGAGGAAAGAAAATATTGAAGGCAATATATTGTGCCACAGACAAGTCTTCATTTGGTCAGTTGAAAAGTTCTTCTCGGTGGAGACTTAGTCAACAACTAAAGCAATAGAATTTATACTGCTTCACCAGAAAACATCCCCTACATTTCAGGTGACAGAAACCAACTGGGTTTGGGTTTGGGTTACTGTTGCCTCTGATGGTTCAAAATCGTCATGGGATACAATGAAGAAGTTTAAAATGAATAGCAGAATTTACCAGCAAATGTTGGAGAGAGATATGTTGCCTTGGGCACCAGCCATATTTTGGAAGTCATGATGTCTTCATTCAAGATGGAGCTCCTACTGTACACAACTATTCTAAAGCAGAATTGGTCTGAGAGACCTTTTCATGTATTTTTGACAAGTTTATTTGGTTTCCATCAAGCCCTGATACCTAACCTATGGATTTTGCAATATGGCCCATATTGGAGATTGATGTTTCACACATCTCATATTCCAGCATGCCAGATCAGAAAGTAGCTCTTAAGATGTTGTGGTGCAATCTGAATAAACAGGTGGGGGAAGAAGTCAGGCACTTTTAGCATAGCCCAGATTAAGGACTATGCAAAAAGCAAAGGGTGGCCATTTTGAATTGTAAATATATGTAAAATATTGCCAATAGACATAACAATAAACTTCTTTTTTCTTTTTTGTCTCTTTTACTTGTTCAGAACATTTAGTTGAATCAACTGACCCCAGTACTTATTTAATTTAACTTCCATTGATGAAAACCTAAAACTTTTAATAAAATGAATATGTGTTTGCACCTGATATTGCTGGAACAACAGTAGAATGTACCCAGAATACTTTATAAAGTAGTTGGTGACCACATGGAAAAACTATGGAGTTGAGAGGATTCTTTAATCTTACTGAGGACATGGCATTGCATCTAGTGCTGAGGCTATAAAAGAAAAGGCACTCAATACATCTGGTAAAGTGTTTGGCATTTAGAAAGGTATTCTGCTATGTAAATCTTCACAAAAATAAGATTTACAAAAAAGATGAGGTGCCTAACCCCTCTAGGAGGGTAGTAATTCTAAATAGGAACTCACTCAGACTGTGACAACTAAAACCAACACATGCCAGCATGGAAAACAGATATTAAAAGGATAAGGATGACAATGATGGTGGTGATGATGACAATGATGATGATGATGACGATGATGATGATGAAGATGACAACGGTAGAGATAATGATGAGGAGGAGGAGGTTGATTCAGTCATGTAATCATGTTGACCTCAAAAAGTGAATAAAGCTTTGTGGGTTGTAAATTTGTTTAATCATATTTATAACATTCAGATTTATTTTCATGAAATTCTCAGGAAACTAAAATGATTGAAATTGATTTGTGAATCTATGAACTCAGATATTAATAAATTAATGTGTGTGTGTGCGTACGAGCATGTTTGTGTGACTCTGTATGTGTACTTGTATGTGTATGTATTTATAAAGTCCTATTCAAATATTAGGTTACTCAGAGTTTCAAAAGTACCAAATATCAGACATCAAACCCTTAGTGACAACAACTGATGGCATCACTGAGCTGTGTTGCTGAGAGCTGTAACTTCCTTGAATTAATATATCATGATTATCATTGTCATCATCATCATCGTCATTGTTGTTGTCATCATCACCATCACCATCACCATTATCATCATCATCATCTTCATTGTTATCATCATCATCATCATCATCATCATCATCATCATCATCGTTGTCATTGTCAGCATCAGCGTCATCATCATCATTATTACCATCATCATCATCCTTTAGCTACTCTGCTATACTCACGTGGTTGAATAGGACTTTTGAGAAAGTCTTCCTAATGCCACCTTTTTAGCATTACCCCTTCTGACCATGCAGAAAGAGTGTGCCTGATCTAAAAACTGTCGTACATGCATATAATATAAGAAAACATACACAACCACACTCATACACACATATATTGATTTCAACTTTTAGGGAAGAACATAAGTCGATTACATCGACCCCAGTGCTCAACCGGTACTTATTTTAATGACCTCGAAAGTATGAAAGACAAAAGTGACCACGATGGCATTTGGTCTTAGAATGTAAAGACATGAAATGCCACTAAGTATTTTTTCTGATATGTTAACAATTCTGCCAGCTTACCACCTTACATACACTCATATACTAAAGACAAAAATAAATATTTTGAAGAATACCATAGGTGCAGGTGTGGCCATGTGGTAAGAAGCTTACTTCCCGGCGAGCTGGCAGAAACGTTAGCACGCTGGGCGAAATGCTTAGGGGTATTTCGTCTGCCGTTACATTCTGAGTTCAAATTCCGTCGAGGTCGACTTTGCCTTTCATCCTTTCCAGGTCGATAAATTAAGTACCAGTTACGCACTGGGGTTGATATAATCGGCTTAATCCCTTTGTCTGTCCTTGTTTGTCCCCTCTATGTTTAGCCCCTTGTGGGCAATAAAGAAATAAGAAGCTTACTTCCCGGCAGCGAGCTGGCAGAATCGTTAGCATGCTGGGCGAAATGCTTAGTGGTATTTTGTCTGCCGCTACGTTGTGAGTTCAAATTCCGCCAAGGTCGACTTTGCCTTTCAGCCTTTCGGGGTCGATAAATTAAGTACCAGCTATGCACTGGAGTCGATGTAATTGACTTAATCCCTTTGTCTGTCCTTGTTTGTCCCCTCTATGTTTGGCCCCTTGTGGGCAATAAAGAAATAAAAAAGCTTACTTCCCAACCACATGGTGCTCAGTTCAGTCCCACTGCGTGGCACCATGGGCAAGTGTCTTCTACTATAGCCTCAAGATGATCAAAGCCTTGTGGATGGATTTAGCAGATGAAAACTGAAAGAAGCCCATCATATATATATATATATCAGTGGTGACTCCTTCACTCGGGCTGTTCGGGCTTAGCCCAAGTATAAATTTAGTACAGTAAATGTGTATTTGCAAGCTGATTTAATTTCTGCCAACACTGACTTCAAGTATGTAATTGCAACTAATAACTGAGGTGCCTTTTATTGAGCCTGGTCGCAGTTCATTTATTTTCGTTCAGCATCTGGTGGTCGTCTTAGAGGTGCCCCATGTCAAAAAATATCATTCTTAGCAGACGCTCTCTCGACATCATTCACACGCGCCTGACTTGGGCTCAGAAGTTACAGCCCGAGTTGTTATCTATAATCGTAGAAATTACAAGTAATTCAAATTCAATGTTTTCTTGAAACAATAAATTTCAGTAGAGATTAGGATTTAAATTCTAATCTATGATGAAAAGTTTCCGTTCTGCAATATTCTTAAAGGAACAAAAAATTATCCAACAATTCAGGCTAATACGAACTAGCCTGGCAGGTGTAAAAGACTAACTGGCATCTCTTGTCAAGAGTATAGGCGACAGTCAGATTGCTGATGTTTGTTGTGCACTCCACTGTGATTATCTAATTGCTGTTATTCTGTGCATCTGTGTGTGAAGATCAGTTGGGTTTTGCAGTGTTGCTTTATTTTTACCCTTCACTTAGAAATGGAGAAAGACATAATGCAAGATATATAAAAAATAAGCCATTGGGGGCTAGAAATAAAGTGGGAAAATGTGAAATTCTTTGAACAGGTTCGTGTCTTATGTGAAATCTGTGATGAGCCCGAGTGGTGCTAATAGCCTAGAGTTGCCTCTGATATATTTATATATATATATATATATATACATATAGCAAATAAGAAAATGGAGAGTATACAAAACGACATACATCATCCGGTAGACATTCCAGCATTAGAAAGTATTAGAAGAAAATGGATATATACATGTGTGCACATGTGTGGAGATAAGGATGTAGGTAAGGGCCAGTATGGATTTTCATGTATATAATGGTGTACATACATGAATATGGGTGTGAATATATACCTGATTAGTATTAGTATAGGAGCATTGTGGGTCTGTAGATATATCTGTATGTATGATTGCTGGAGTATGAGTATAGACATGTACAGATAGTAATACCCATTATTTTTGTCTACCAATGGTATGTTACTCCATACTCCTACTAGGAATACTCTACATAAATATGGCTTATACACTGTGGCTAGGAACCCCTCTCTTATGAACCTTATGAACCTTTAGTAAATACATGCGGGACTAGTTCATCATACATACTTGCACCTAGTAATTAAAATGAACCCTAGAAATGAGCAGAGTGATAATAATAATAATAATAATAATAATAATAATAATGATGATGATGATGATGATAATATAGTACACTGTCCACTAGCTTGAATTATAAATATAAACTATTATATACAATCAGATAACTGAGTATAATATAATGCAATTTACTATAGCTAAAACTACCTAAAGCATCGTAATCCATATCCTTACCAGAACACAAATACCTCCAATCTGCAACTGATATTACCTCTACCCTTAGACCTAAATTGAGTATTATTCCAATATGGAGTTAATTAATTAATTTAAGTAGCTAGAAATACTCAGGTTACCCACTTTAGCTATACACTGAATTACCGATAGCGGTATATACGTATATCCATGTAAGCATTTTCTTCAGACTACCCCTTTTAAATAAAACACTTAACTTAATAATTTTGATACTATAGCACAGTGCCATTCCTCTAATACTTTATATATATTATTCTATATATTATATTAGTATAATTTTTAGCACTGAATAACTATGAGTTAGCAAAACAAACAACCACTGCCCTTCCGGTACTGTCCACTTTTGTCTCTATTCATGAAATCCTCTTTCTTCTGCCTTCCAACAACAATGAATCCCCTGTCCAGCTCCTATATTACATTTAACCATATACAGTAGATTCCCCCGATAGATAGATATCTATTCTATATTTTTATATTCTTATACGTTTATACTCTTTTACTTTTCTTATGCTGTCCTTTAGGATCTTCTTCCCTTTGTCCTATTATCTCAGTATTGCACTTACTTATTTACTTGTTTTAAATTCTATTTTGCTCTTCCACTTGCCCATACTGGCAATGGTTTATATATATATTTGATTTGCTTTTTTCTTATCTGTTAACCATCAACGAACCAGAACCATGTCATGGTTTTCAAAAAAATAACCTGACCAATTAGGTTGTAGAACTGACCATAACCCCCACCTCACTACATATAGGGATTCAGAGACTTGTTGATCAGCAAAAATAACGAACACTAACACCGCACTTTAGTCACCACCTGATTCCTTACTCTCATTAGTACAATTATATATCAAATTTTCCCATCATAGGCTGATTATGCCATACCATCCAAAATGTTGCACCTACTAGCTGGCACTTTACATATGAACTTTCACTTCTGTAACACGGACCATACCTTCAAATCCACCACTGTATTTCTATGTAAATATAATGTGAATTTCTATGTAAACATAATGCAAACTACTGCCTAAATTCACCCTTCCTAAAAACTCCTCCCAAGAACGACTATACTCACCTATCCACCATTGGATGAAGTAATATGGATCCTGGATTACATCACGAGAAGTTTGTAGCTTATTTCCCCTTCCTCTACCTAATTCATTTTATTAAGTTGTACTTCTCTCACAACCTCATGTTTGCTCCTATTCTTTTTCTGCCCTTTCAATAATGACAAACACACTGTACCTATTGTTAACTGTTTATTATATGCATTAGCCCTCCTAGCCACTTGGACCCTCTGAAGAAGCCTAGAGGCACACTCATCATCCAAACTTTATCTTCCCATCCCTTCAGAACACTGAAGAGATGGAGATGGCATTGGAGGATTTTGTTGCCTCTTGGCAGAAGCGGCCGTAAGGAACTGACTTTTTGCTCTTTTCTGTAATATTAATACATGTGTGTGTAATGCATAGTTACTACATGTTTATGTTTTTTTCTAATACTTTCTAATGCTTTGGAATAAATAGACACACTGGAATGTCTACCGGATGATACATGTCATTTTGTATCCTCTTCATTTTCTTATTTGCCGTATAAATTAGGGAACCACTTTTTACCCCTGCCTATATATGACACTCAATTGCGAGATTGCCATGCAATAACTAGTATTTGGGTATAAATAACTGAATACACTACCAGTAGTATATTGGATAAGCACTATCCCTTAGTTGCTTGGTTTCCCAACCTCTAACTCTCACAGAAATATATATACATATACATACACACACATACACATGGTCTGATCAATAAGTATCCAGACTGTTGCCATAGTTACAAAGATAAAGCACACAGAGTGAAGCTGCTTGGCATAGATTGACCTTGAATTCTGCTGTGTATGCGTGCTAAGTTTTAACATTCTAGCTCACTTCCACTGTTTACAGCACTGCTTGGAAGCAACGTGTATAGCATTTGATTGTTGTATTGACCATGACAGAGAAATTTGGACAGAGAATCTGCATCAAAGTTTGCTAAAACTTGGTGATACCTGCTCAGAGGCCTATGCAAAGTTTTTAAAAAGTTTTCATCATTCTCAACACAATCAAGGAGATCTTGTGCAATTGAAACCCGAGTGTCGTTTTGGTCAGCTGAAAGTGGTTTTCGCACAAATTTGGCTAAAATTGAATGACTTATGGAAAGATAAATGAATCGTTTTCCTAAATTTTCTGCTTGTTTTGACAGATTTCCAGTTTTAAAAGTTGTGGTAATGCTAACATGTACAAAAGGCAGTAACATTCTTATACTGATTACACACTCATCACCTGCTAAGAAAAGTGAGATGTGTGTGTGTGTGTGCATGTGTGTGTGTGTGTGCATACGTGTGTGTGTATCTACATACATACATTCATATATGCTCTAACTCTTCCAAACGCTTAGTTTTAGAATTGTGGCAGCTGATGAAGGAAATGTTCTCTATGTGGCCTGTGTGTTTTCTGTGCTCTGTTTTTGTTCTGTTTCTCATTTTGTCCACGTTTTTTTGTGCAGTGTCCTGTACCCAGATATGCATCTATATATACATGTAGATGTAGGTATGTGAGTATATATGCATATACTCACATATTATTTGTAAGGACACAGATCGTGTCGTATAGCCGGCTGGGGGTGGTGTCTCCTGGGGCTGAATTGCAGCAACATTGGTCCTGGACCGGGACTGCCGTGTTGTGTTGGTAAATAATCTTTACTACAAAGTACTGTTGTTGAATATCTCACAACATGAGATTTTAAAAATAGTAATTTTCTAAGTAAATCAGTTGTCTTCACTTACTGGTGTAATTGAAGACAACCAATTTACTCTTAGAATTTTCGAGTGAGATCGTTGCCAGTGCCTCTGGACTGGCTCTTGTGCGGGTGGCACATAAAATGCACCATTTTGAGCGTGGCCATTGCCAGTACCGCCTGACTGGCCTTCGTGTGGGTGACACGTAAAAGCACCCACTACACTCTCTGAGTGGTTGGTGTTAGGAAGGGCATCCAGCTGTAGAAACTCTACCAAATCAGATTGGAGCCTGGTGTTGCCATCCGGTTTCACCAGTCCTCAGTCAAATCGTCCAACCCATGCTAGCATGGAAAGCAGACATTAAACGATGATGATGATGATATAATGCAAGAAACATGGATGCATCTCTAGTGAAATTATATTTAGAACCTGTAGGTTTCTTTTATTGCATGCACTCTGAATTTTTTGTTTTAATGCCATCTGTGATTCTGTTTAAGCTATTCAAGTCCTGTAGAGTTTTCACAAACTTCTCAATCCTGTCAAAAACCAGAGATTTTGATGAAATGTACTTAGTCCTGTATATAAAAGAAAAACATCATAAAAGATATTATACTTGTGTGAATTGGATGAAATTTATTGATGCAATATAATGATCAGTGGCATACATTGTGAATGCATTTCTTTTTTCTCAACATGTTGATTTTTACCAATTGTTATGTTCTTTGTACCTGCCAAGGGAGGTTAAAGACAGAAACTGATTACATGCAAGTGTTTTCATGTATATTTACAAGATATTGATTTGTGGGCATCCAAATCTTAAACCCCTCTCCACTTTGAAGAAAAAATACCTAGAGAAATTTACTTAACAAAATACACATATGATGCAGACAGGAAGACTTTTCACAGAAAGCCCTTTCTAAAATAAGGTTAAACTTTGTTTCTCTTACAAAAGAGTACTTAGTTCCAGTTTTGACCCTCATGCAGTTCATAATTTGGTGATAGCTGTAGATATCCAGCGTTTTTTATATCTCACTTTAGGGTGTTCTTAAATTGTTGGCAAAGTCAACCTGGTTGTTTTTTGTCTTTGAAGTAGTTGTGAATACATGGTTAACTTGGGTGGGTTTTCAGAGAACATTCCAGTGACATGCTTTCTTCAATATAGCTCTTTTATTGAGGAGAACTTCCATATCAGACAACCCTGCTCCAGCTTATCTAACTATCTCACTGTTAGGAAGAATGACCCCCAGGAAATTTTCATGGTTTTATCCAGGCAATATTTGATGTCTATAGTTAAAATTTGGCCATTTTATCAGAGGTAAGTGGATAGAAATCAAGGCCTATCATAGAATGGATTTGGATTAGGATCTCAGAGAGGTGGAATAAAATAGTGAAAGATGTACAGATTAGATATTTTAGAGAATAAATGACTTACAGATACCATCCACAAGAAAAACAATACCTAAGTTAGTGTTAACATATTTAATGTAAGAGATTTATAATGTTAATCAGAAATAATTATGTGGTAAAGAATAGGCAACATTAATTAATGACTTATATTGTTTAATTATTCAAGGGAAACAAAGGAAACAACCTTAAATGTTAGACCTCAGTGAATTAAACTTCACCATATTTGCTGAAGTAATGATGAAAGATTCACTAAACAAATGTTTAGTATTATACATAAGTTTACAATTTACTGAGCTGGTAGAACCATTAGCCCACTGGGCAAAATGCTTAGCAACAATTCGTCTGTTTTTAAGTTTTGCGTCCAAACTCTGCTGTGGTCGACTTTGCCTTCTATCCTTTTGGGGCCAATAAAGTAAGTACTAGTTGAGCAACGGGGTCGATGTAATCAACTTAACCCCTCCCTTGGAATTGCCAGCCTTGTGCCAAAATTTGAAGCCATTATTATCCATAGGTTAGTGAAGAAAATAAGAATATATTAAAGAAAGTGTTACTCTGAGATACCCTCTGAATGAAAAACAAAAGTTAAAATTAAGAAAGGTGGTAAGCTGGCAAGATCATTGGAGCATTGGGAAAGAATGTCTTCTGGTATTTCTTGTAGTTTTTTTGTATTCTGATATCAAATCCTGCTAAATCTCGTATTAATAAAATAAAGTAGCAGTCAAGTACCAGGATTGATGTAATCAAGTACCTCCTACTTGCAAACTGCTGGCTTAGGGCCTAAATCAGAAACGATTATTAGCTCTTTATCAGTTTTGCTATATGATTGTTTCTGAAAAATTCTTCTAATCAGAACTAATGTGTATTGTTCTGAGTTCAAATCCCCTCACAGTCAACTTTGCGTTTTATCCTTCCAAAGCTTGGTAAAATGAATTACCAGTCATTGTCATTAACTGGTGTCATTGGGATTGACTGAATTCTCCCTCAAATATTTGGCCTTATACTAATGTTATGGTCATCAATATTTAGTAGAAACCAGGGTGCTGAGCTGGTAGAATTGTAAGCATGCCAAGCAAAATGCTTAGCAGCATTCTATTTGTCTTTACATTTTGAGTTCAAATTTCACTGAGGACAACTTTACCTTTCATCCCATTTGGGGTCAATAAAATAAGTACCAGTTGAGTACTGGGATCAATGTAATTGACTTATCTCCACCCCTTCGAAGTTGGTGGTCTTGTGCCAAAATTTGAAACCAATATTTAGTAGAAACTAGAGCAACAGGCTGGTAGAATCATTAGAACATTGGAAAAATGTCCCTTACAGGATTTCTTCTTGCTCTTTATGCTCCAATTCAAGTACAGTCGAGGTCAACTTTGCCTTTTAACCATTTGTGATTGATAAAATAAAATACCAGTCACGTACTAGGCTAAGCCCCTCTCCTCAAATCTATTGCTTTGTACCTAAATTGTAAATGATTATTAAAATAAACAATTGAGCATAACGTAGGTTCCTTTAAATTCTTGCAAAATGTATCATTCATAAATGTTCTGAATTCAATTTCTGTTTAACCCTTTAGCATTTAAACTGGCCACATCTGGTTCAGATATTCTACCTGTTTTATGTTCAAATCAGCCAGATCCAGCTTCTCACACCTAACCTGCATGTCATTCTAAAAGTAAGCAATCACATCATCAAAATTTCAAAGCTATGAGATAATGCATGATTAATTAAGAACAGTGTGATTGAATAAGCATTACATTTGATAGATTAATCTGAATACTAAAGAAACTTTCAGTTTCATCCTTTTGAGAAATTATGAAATAAGTGTGGTTAATTCCTGCAACTCTACCTGGCACCAAGATATATGTTTCTGTACAGCAGTTAGACATTCTTATATCAATGAAGAACAGTGAATGGCAAAACCAAAATACCTGCTGCTATTCAGTTTTAAGTTCAAGTCAGCTTAACATTTCATTTTCCTGGGGTCAATGAAATATGTACAACTTGTGTACTGGGAATACTATAATTAACTTTAACCCAGTCGCAAATGTATGATTCTCTAGGGCAGTGGTTCTCAACTGGGGTCCATATAAATTTTTTTTTAAAGTTCATATGCAATAGGTTGCTTATTCTTCTACAATAGACAAAATATTTTAACAATATTTTTATACAATTTCTTATATTTAATTATAAAAATATGATTGGATTTTTTAAACATCAAATGGCTATGGGGTCTGCTTGAATGACATACGAATCAGAGGGGTCCATAGGTAATAAAATGGTTGAGAACCAGTGCTCTAGGGCCTAAGACTAAAGCAGCTGCTTTGTCTGCAATTAGTGATGACAGACATCTTCTTTAGGCTGAAAAACAAAGCAGCTAAAAGGACAACCTTGTTTAGCAGGGTGATACTGGATTTGTGGTAAGGACTTCCTAAATTGGCCTCTAAGTGGTGATGCCTAGGTTGGGATGTTAATTTTCTTTTATTATACTGTTATTTTTAGACAAGTTCTTTTTTGTTTTCTTAATCAATTCTATGTACTGCTCCCACTCATGGTTTTAGCAACTTTTGTCTCGTAATGTCCCTTTTATCCTTTGCATTTATAGTAAATAATGAAAAGATTATAATCATTTTATTGTTCTGTGGCTGCATGGTATTAGTATATGTTCAGTTTAATTATGTTTCCTATGGAACAACAAATTATGGTCTAAGAAGAGGAGGAATTTGTATCTTCATTTCAGTTCTTACTTTGCCATGAGGATTTTCTGAATAAATCTTGCTGAACTACATAAACAGGTTTTCTACACTATATCCAAGATTTATTCTCAAACTCTTTGTCACATTTTCCAGAGTCCCAATAATAATTAGCAGGGTCATGACCTCATTAACTACTTTATTCTAGTATCAGATCAAATTATTACAGTAGCATTTTATTTGTGTTTACACTGAGTTCAAATATCATCAAAGTCAACTTTGCTGTCCATCCTTTCAAGGTCAAGAAATAAGTACCAGTTGAGCACTAGGGTCTATATAATCAACTTACCCATTCCTTGAAATTGCTGGCCTTGTGTCAAAATTTGAAACCATTATCATTATTATTATTATTATTATTATTATTATTACTATGTGAGTGCATGCTAATTTAGTTAGCAGGTATTTTATATTGAGGTTTGGTGACAACAAGTCTCTTCGAATCTCAAGAATCTTTCTTGGGTTTCTAGCAGAATATAGGACAATACTTTTTTGCAGGTTAACAATGCGAGTTTCAATTCGAACAATTTCTTTCAGTCTTTTAGGAAGCATTTTGGATGTTGTGCCAACTGCACCTATTACTAGAGGAATACTTGTTGTCTTGGTCTTCTACAGTCTTCTGAGCTCTCTGGCTAGATCCTGATATTTCTCATTTTTTTTTCCACTTCTCTGGTATTGACTCTGCTATCATAGGGAATTTCAGAATCTATGATTTTGCACTGTTTGTTTATTTTATCCTTTATAATCATGTCTGGTCTTCTTCCTTCAATAGTATGGTCAGTTTTTATGGTGAAATCCCACAAAATCTTGTAAATCTCATTTTCTACCACAACCTCTCAATTGCATTCATTCCACTTTTCTGCTGTTTTGAAACCACATACTCGACAAGCATCTCAATGTAACCTTTTGCCTACACAGTCATGTCTGCACTTTTATTCCTTTTGTGCTAATATACCACACTCACTCAAAATGTCATTGATACTCTCATCTCTTTTCCTGCAGATTCTACATTTGCTGTCTGACTGGTCCTCATAGCACATTTCTAGTATTCTTATTTTTTTATTACCTTTCCCAGCCAAACCTTCCTGTAACTACAGTTAAGGAAGGTCAGGTAAAAGAATTAGATAAAAAAATTACATTTATTTATCCTTATTCTTTATTACCAAAATATGACAAATGAAAGTGAGAAGCATCAATCATCTCTGAGAACCTGTTGCTAAGATCCAATTAGCAATTAATTAAGAAAAAAATATATTACGGCTGCTATAGTTAGGTCTCTTAGTGCAATATTTATAATACATCACGGTTTGGAGTTCCCTCCCACCACACCTTTATTTATGATTCATCACAGAGTAAAGTTTTTTCTCTTCTCTATTCAATATAGCAAAATAAAAATTAAATATATATACATATATATATATATATATATATATAGCATACCAAACTAAACTAAATAATGGCCAGGAATAAATCTAACAAAAACTTCTCTTCTATATTTCTTTAATGTCTTCATTTTATTATATTTATGTTTTTTGTTTGTTTTGTCTTTTTCTTCAGAATAATGAAAAGTTTTAGAAAAACAAATAAGAAATAGAAATTACATGAAAGGAGAGTAAGTAGAAAAGGAGTGAAGAGAAGAGGGGGTGAGAGAGAGAAGAAAAAGAGAAAGGGGAGGGAAGGAAGAGAAGAGAGGGGAAGAAGAGGAGAGGAGAAGAAAAAGGGAAGGAAAGAGACAAGGGAGTGAAGAGGGAGAGAAAAGAGAGAATGGAAACAAGGAGTGACACACAGAGAAAGAAGGAAAAGAGAAAAATTAAAAACTAAAGAAAAAAAAGTCTTCTCAGAAAATTCTATTAAAAAATAAAACTAAATAATTAATAAATATAAATTGAAACAGAAAGAGAAAGCTAAGACAAAACAAGAACTTGGTATGTATTTCAGGTGAACAAATTGAAATCACTGAACAGTTCTAAATTGACAATAAGACATTGTTCTGGATGTTAATTTCCTTATTAGGAATTCTAGCATAGCAGACTATTGAACAGAGTATATAATGACATTTGAGTAACTGCTGTTAGTCTTAACAAGTAGACCTTTAACGATTTCATACTGGCTGATTTTAATTTACAAAATTCACAATGGTGAAATTGCGTGTGCAATTAACCTTGAGTAGTGTTGTTGTTGTACCAGAGAGGCAATCTCAGGAATTTCTTTCTGTTTCTTTCTTAGATTGGAAGTTAGAGAGAGAGAGAGAGAGAGAGAGAGAGCAGTTTTGGACTTGTAGTTAAGAATGGCTAAGCAGAAAGATAGAGAAGACAGATAGAGATTCTGATGTTACATGTTATGTTTTGAGGTACACAGTTGTATAAATGTGTATGTGTTTGTGTGAGAGTGTGTGCGTGTAAGTGTGCGTGTGTGTGTGTGTGTCCCAGTTTCATCCTTCACACTCTGGAAAATAATATATATATTTGGGGCATCCTGAAGGACGACCTAGATAGAGACAGATATAGTAGGCAAATATGGCTGTGTGGTTAGGAAGCTTGCTTCGTCACCACATGGTTTTGGGTTCAGTTCCACTGCATGGCATCTTTGGCAAGTGTCTTCTGCTGTGGCATCTGGGAAGAATGCTTGTGTCACATGGCCAAGGAAAGGGAAGAACACTTGTGTCAGATAGCCAACTGGAAATGATATTTCCTGTGGCTAAATAGCAGTAGCATTCTTCCCTTTCCTGGGACTGTCACATTAAGTTGGCAACAAACCATCACTTTATTGTATAAGTCTCTCTGAGAGATTTAGAAATGCAATATTTCTAATTTTGTAGATCAGTGAATTTATTTCACTTGAAATTCTATAAGTTTCCAAAGGCAAATAAGCATCGACAGCTAGAAAACCATGCCTTTTTCTTCTGTGACACGTTGTTATCTTCATTTTGCTACCCTGCGTTATGTGACTTCGTTTCTTGTACATTTGTGTTATCTGTTATATACCTTACCTGAATTTGAACTGTTGTCTTTTGGTAAACAGTAATTTTTGCCCTATGGGGCAGAAAATTTCTGTTAATTTTTATTCAAAATATTTTGTGAACTGTTTATTTTTTTTACCCTTTACGGTTTATTTTTTCTGAAAATTTTTCTTGTCATTCGTGACAAGTTTTGATTTGGAATTCGACCTTTCGTCAAAAAAGGACTTTCCCAAGATGGGAAGAGAAAATACAACTGTGAACCAGCAGGATACCAAGGAGAAACAGTTTTGAGCAAGGGGAGGCCTTAATGGACTTCCTAGCTGGTGGGCTGCGACTCTCAGCATGTGAGGTGGAGTGCTGTGAAGGACCAATCACTCCTGCAGAGATGAAAGAGGTGTTGGCTGAGTGCCCTGGGGAAAAGTCGCCAGGGCTGGATGGTCTGCCCTATGAGTTTCATCGTTGTATGCCAGATTTGTTCAGGGATATACTGGCAGGCGTCTATACAAACTGGCAACAGAATGGGAGGATTCCCAGTTCTGTGAGCTGGAGAGTGGTGATGCTGATCCAGAAAGACCCAAGCAAGAGGGATAGTATTAGCAATTACAGGCTCATAGCTCTACTTAACCCATTATCTCCCATAATTCTACTAACCGGAATTTTTTTTATGAAACTTTGATTCCTAGCATAAAACAGCCTTAGAAACACTCTGGAATGATCAAAATAACATTTCAAAATAATATTTCAAAATAACATTTTAAATAGAAATAAGCGAGATATTGGGTGAAAAATTAGCAAACCTCATATGAATATCAGAGAAATATTCCTAGTAGATATAGTAAAAAGGTTAGATATGTGTAAATATTGACAGATAATTACGAAATTTGTAACTTTTAAGTGATCTCATATGAGATCACTGGTAGGTAATGGGTTAATGTAGAGTTAAAGATTTTGGCCAAGGTTTTAGCGAAAAGGTTGACGGCTGTCGTGGAGAAATTTGTAAAATTTGTAGGGAAGGCACAGATATGTGCAATTGCAGGCAGGTCGATCCAGGACAATCTTCACCTTATCCGCTACACCCTAGACAGGTTTGGTAAATTATCCGGCAAAGGTGGGGCAATGGTCCATTTAGATCAAAGTAAAGCATTTGATTGGTACCTGGCGGCGGTCCTCAAAGTGGTTGGGCTGGGCACGGGCTTTCGCGAGTGGATCCCTGCTATGTGCAGTGGCATCAAGTCCAGAGTCCAGATTAACGGTTACCTAACAGAGCTGGTTTCGACCAAGCATTCAGTTCGCTAAGGGTGTCCCTTGTCTCCACTTCTGTATGTGTTGGCTCTTGAGCCATTGCTGCAGAAGTTGGAGAAGTTAGGAGGAAACCCTAATGAAATTGGATGCGATAAGTCTGTTTCTGCTTATGCAGATGACGTCACCTTCATCGTGTCCAACGAGGCATAACTACATTGTGTAGAAGATGCTATCAGAGGATACGAGGTGGTGGCAGCGGCAAAAGTTAACAAGGACAAGTCCATCAGCTTGTGCCTCAGCACCTGGAGGAGCAAGTCGATATCATCCAGTGTTGTGGGTCACTGGACAGATGGTCCTGTTAAGTTGCATGGAGTTTGGTTTGGACTGGAGTCCCAGATGGAGAAGAATTGGAGCGAGGTGGCAGACAGGGTGGAGGCACTAGTCTGGACTTGGTCTGGAAGGGCTCTGTCCTTGAAAGGAAGGGCAGAGATGGTACAGGTGTTTATTGCATCTGTAATCACTTACCACCTGACCATTGTCCCTTGCCCTGATTAGTGGCTAAACAAGTTGGAATGACTCCTTTTCTGCTTTTTGTGGAAAGGAGGAAAGCCACTTGTGAGGTGCTTCAGTTGCTTCCAGGAACTGTAAAAAGGTGGGTTAAGAATGCTGTGGCTAATGATGTGCATATATACATTGAGGCTGAAACATCTCTAGTGCCACCTGGAAGGTGATAAGGTGTGGAGTCCACTGGCAGAGAAATTCTTCCTGCAACCAGCCTCTATGGAGAGATTTAAACCTGGTTTCATTAAAAGATGTAATCTGACTGTATGGCAAAAGGAGTGCTGACAGGCACTCATGCTTATCCACAAGGTGGGCAAGGCCAGCAGGGGGAATATCACCTCAGTGTTCTATAGAGGGCTGGTAGAGTACAAAAATGATGATGTCCTAGGAGGGGCTCTGGGGTTCGATGAGAACCAACTCGCCAACCTGTTCAAAAATACTTTCGGGCTAGGATATTTGGATAATTACCAAAAATCCCTGACCTGGCAGTGTTACAGGAATGCTTTACCTGTTCGCGATAAGCTATCCAGGCATGGAATGTCAATGCCACTGACATGTCCAAGATGTGGGCTGGATGACAAAACCATGCAGCATGCTTTTGTACAATGTCGGGAGCTGTCAAGCTTGATGATTTACGTAGAACACGTGTTGTTGCATCTAGGGAGAGTACAGCTATCAGCTGAATCTATAGTAAAGATGGTACCGCCAACTGGACTCCCGAAGGAAGGTGAGGCATGTTTTCTCTGTACAGTTGCAGTGCTGAAAGAGTGTGTATGGAGGACGAGAATGCAAGGATTCATGATGGGATCCTTCATCTCCGACCCTGGTTTACTACTTTACTTCAGATGCCATCTGAAGAGCAAGATAAGGCTGGAGAGGAGAATCCTGTCACAAAGTATGTTTGAGAAATGATGGAAGGCTGTGATGAGAAAGGTGGGTGCTAGTAACCCAATTTAATCAGCATTGGAAAAAGAAAGGATAGCCACTGGGCCCCTCAGGCTGCTGGGTGTACCCCCTCTTGGAAAAAAAAAAACATATATTGTATATGTATGTATATATATATTATCATCCAATTTTTAAATGTAAGGTTAATTCGAACTCATGATAATATTTTTTTGTTTGTATTGTCCTGTTAATGTTCCTTCTTTATTCGATATATATCATTGTAATAAAGAATTCAGCTAGCAAGGCAAGCTACTCCAGACTGATGAAGAGCAATGACTCTAAAACTAGTCTCTGGATGCTGGCTTTGCCAGGTGGAGGTGCTTATCTCCCCTGTTTGAAAACTTAAGGACACAGAACGTTTGTGTCACATAGCCAACTGGAAACGATGTTTCCTGGGACTAAATAGCAATAGCATTTTCCCCTTTCCTGAGACTGCCACACTAAGTTGGCAACAAACCACCACTTTATATATATGTGTGTCTGTGTATGTATTTAAATATATGTATATGCACACACACACACACACACACACACACACACACACACACACACACACACATGCACAGGGTCTTGCAGATTAATTGATACAATTTTTCATGATGCTTAAAACTAGTTATAAATACTAAAATAATGGTATTAGGCAGATATAATTTTAATGTAACATTTATTAAGACAAAAAACATTTACCACTCAATATGGCCACTCTTTTGGGCAATTACTGCCTTCAAACAAGAATGAAATTTTTTCAGCTGCCACAACCTCTGCCTCTTTGATTTTGCATGTTGCATGCACGATACATGTCTTCAAACTGTTGACAATCGAGTGTAGTGAAGCATTGGTCCTTGTTTGAAGTACACCTCATAAGAAATAATCTAGAAGGTAGATATGTGGGCTGTTACTGGGCTAGATGTTGGCCCTTGCCAAAATATGGGACCTTCTCATCAAGGGAGGCCTGTGTTGGTTTTGACCCATAGCATGGTGCAGAATCCTGGATAAGCACCACATTGTGAAGCCCAAACTTTTGCGCCAACCAAGGTAACAGAGAGTTCTTCAGGATGTCCAGATACTCCTTTGTGCCGATCTTCAAGCCAGACTCAATGAGATGTGGATTCACAATACTTCCATCACTCACCACGGTTCCAAATACCCTCACAAAGACAAGATCACAGTGGGGATGTCAGAAAGGTTGAATGCAATCTCTTGCGAATGTCTACAATTCACTTCAGCATCCACAGTGAACTTCTCATCTACAAACACAAGAGTTTTTCCTGCATCTTGATGCTTGATGAATGACAGAAGCTTTGGCCATCTCTCAGCTCTGATTGCTTTGGACTTGCCTGTTAGGAGGTGACAGCATCATCAAACATAGCTAGTCATACCAAGGTTCCTGTTCACAGCTCTTGTCACTGTGGAAAGGGACACATTGTGTTTCTTTGCAAGAGTTGTCATGGATGTGGATGGGTTGGCTTCAGTAAAGCATTTGAGGCCAGTGAGAAACTTTTGATAGTGCTTGGAATCACTTTGAGTCTTGTGTTCTTTTCTATCAATCTTTCCCTTTTCTTTAAATTGTTTATACACATGATAAACTGTTGCATTTGGAAGTTTCATCAACTTAATTTTATTGGCAGTGTGCCCAGCATGCACCAAATCAACAATGTTGTTCCATGACTTTCTGTTGT
>NC_068984.1:99228659-99230523 GCF_001194135.2 Octopus bimaculoides | reverse complement strand
TATATATATATATATATATATATATATTTGTAAATAAATCTGGAGACTTGATAAGTTTCAGAGAAAGAGCGACTACGAAAATCTTTTTTATACAATAATAACTATATAATAATATATCATAATAATATATATACTCCAAATTAAAGCTGCATTATCAAAACAATTGACTGAAAAATGAAGAGCTTAATCAGGCTAGAATCAAACCCACATATCAACACTAACACGGCTCCTTGTGTATCCAATTGAGCCAGATGTGCACCCATGAATTTCAGTCAAAAATTTTACGTAGAGATACTTAACTGTCTAGTATTGCATATAAGATTTGTAAACAATTGTTTAGATAATGTCATTTTAATTCGGAGTATATATATTACCATTGTAATATATTATTATATAGTTATTATTGCATAAAAAAGACATTCATATTCACTCTTTCTCCATAACTTATTGAGCCTCTGGGTTTGTTTACAAATATTGTATGTAATACTAGACAGTTAAGTATCTATACATAACATTTGACTGAAATGTATGGCTGTGCATCTAGCTCAAGCAGATGCACAAGGAGCCGTGTTAGCATTGATATATGGGTTCAATTCTGGCCTGAGTAAGCTCATCATTTTTCAGTCGATTGGTTAGATAATGTCACTTTAATTCGGAGTATATATATTATTATTATTATGATATATTATCACAAAATTAGTATTGTATAAATATATACATGTATGTGTGTGTGTGTGTATACTTATAAATTTATAAACAAACTGGAAGGCTGTACATTATGAAGAAGAGTGACCACTTAGGTCTTTTTATAACAGTAATTATATAAATATATATTTTTTATATATAATAATATATGCTTCAAATAGAGTGACTAAAGCCAAATCTAAACAATTGACTGAAAAAAGATGGACTGACCCTTTGAGAATTGAACATGACATCAATGCTTACATGGCTCCGCATGCATGGATGCATGCGGAGCCATGTAAGTATTGCTGTTGTGTTCAATTCCCAGATCAGTAGGATTAGGTACTCTATCTGGAGCATATATTATTATTAAATAACAATAATAATAATGATAATAATAATAAATAATTACAGTTATATATATATACACACACACACACACACACATATATCTCCACACTCATTCGTCTGGCCGAACTTGTCCTCTCTCTTAACTGCTTCTCATTCGCGGGTGATTTCTACCAGCATTTCTCGGGAGTGGCCATGGGAACGAGAATGGGCCCCAACTATGCGAACCTGTTCGTTGGCTATGTTGAGGCCCAAATATTCTCAAGTTTCACTGGTCCTACTCCCGAACTATACGGTCGTTATATCGACGACTGTATCGGTGCCACCTCACTCTCCCGCGAACATCTTGACTCATTCCTCTCTTTTGTTCAATCCTTCCATCCTACCTCCACTTTTCCTGCACTATCTCTGACACCTCTGTCTCCTTTCTTGACATTTCGGTCAGCATCCACCACTCCACTCTTAGCACCTCCATCCACTACAAACACACAGACTCACACTCTTATCTTAACTTCTCCTCCTCCCACCCTAAACACACCAAGCTTTCCATCCCCTATTCACAATTCCTCCGTCTACGCAGACTCTGTAGTGACAGCCATGACTTTGAGACTTAGTCTCAACTCATGGCTCGCCACTTAGCCTGCGTGGATATCCACCCACCACCATCCACACCGACCTTGCCAGAGCATGTTCCGTGGACCATGCATCTGCTCTCTCCCCCCGAACCCGCCCTGCCGTTTGCCGCCTCCCTTTTCCCCTCACCTACCATCCCACCACCATACCCCTCCAATGCACCATTCTCCGAGCTTTCCGGCGCCTCCAGTCCGACCCT
>NC_068984.1:99221936-99226617 GCF_001194135.2 Octopus bimaculoides | reverse complement strand
ATCCCCAAAACAGAGCTACATCTGAAAAAAGTTATGCTCTGTATTTGATGGGATATGAAGCGTGTCTCAGTTTGATCAAAAAGTTGCCTTTGTTTGTTATTGATGAGTAGAACCATTCTAGAGAAGAATTATCGCAAGTGATGGAAAGTGGCTCCTCTATAATCATATGCAATGAAAGTAACAATGGGTAACTCACAATGAAAACAGAGAGCTCATCCCCAAAACAGAGCTACATCTGAAAAAAGTTATGCTCTGTATTTGATGGGATATGAAGCGTGTCATTGATCATGAAGTGTTGAACCAAAATGAAACAGTTATGGTGGAGAAATATTGCTGTCAAGTGCAAGATCACATATTGCCTGAGTCACTCAGGAAAAGATTATTGCACTAATTATGGAATTTTTACCTCATCCTTCTTGCTCTCCTGACCTTGTTCTATCTGACTATCATCTTTTCAGATCATTGCAATATTATTTGGAGGGGAAAATTTTTATTAATGATGAAGATATTAAAAATTATACTCAGTGCTTCTTTGATTTGAAACCTGAAGAATTTTAGCCCAAGGGATCAACAATTTGCTAAGTAGATGGGATTATGTTATCAATAATGAGGGGAAATATTATCTTGATTAACTATCTCTATTAAGATCAAAGAAACATTTGTTTCTTTTTCATCTTGAAATCCAGCATGATTTTCTTTATAACATAACATACATCCATATGTGCATACATACATACATACATACATACATACATACATACATATATATATACATACACACACATATATACATACATACATGTATACACATATACACACATACACATGCACACAAACACATACACACATACATATATACATACACACATATACGCATACACATACATATATACACACATACATACATGTACACATACACATAAACATATAAACACATACACACAAGCATACATACATACATGCATGCATACATACATACATACATAAACACGCACACATATACATACATACACACATACACATACACATACGTACATACACACATACACACATACATACATACACAAATACATGCATACATACATACGTATGTATGTACGTACATACATAGATACATACATACATACATACATACATACATACATACATACATGTAAGTTACTGGAAAATTAATACCATCAAATACACAGTTGCTATCACTCCTAAAGAACACCTAGGAGAAATTTGCAGCATACATGATAATGAAACCACTAAACAGAAGCAACTTAGTTGGAAAACATGACTCAAAGAAAACATCAACAAGCTACACTGCCATATTGGATGGCTAACTACGATAATAAAATGTAAGGGAGTTTATACTTCATGAGTTACATCTTATGAACAAATTAACAAAACCTGCTGTGACTCTGCACAATAGGCTCTTGAGAGAAGGTTAATTACTCTAAAACATGAACTTAAGACACGGAGTGAAAATCTTCGCTACCGTAGGCAAACTTTTAAATAAGCTTGTATAAATCACAAGTTTGCTTCTAACCCACAGACATTTTGAATCCTCCTGTTTGAAAATCTGGAATGAAAAGAGGGATCTCAACCTTAATGCAACATGGCTAAATGCAGTAAAGAGAGCATACCAGCATCAACAGTAAAACATATGCAATTGACCCAGAAAATTTCCCCTGTAGTTATAGGCAAACTGCATAATGGGAAGATAACTGGAAGGGACCTGATAGTTGGATAGTGGTATTAGAGGTTGACATTTAGCAGAAAACCACTTACATGGATATTCAAAAACACTATGGAAGGTCAGATTGGCATACCAAATTAGCCTGCTATAGCAAGGACAAATCTTGTAGCCAAGAATGAAACCACTGAGTAGGCTGAAAATTATTAACCTGCAGCTTGCTTAAATATTATGTACAAACTGTATACAAGCTGCCTCAATCAATTCCTCTCGGATCATTGTAAGTTCAATGACATAATGACTGATGAGCATGCAGCAGGAAGAAGGGGGTGTGAATATGTGCTGTACAACTTTTGATAAACAAAGCTGTACTGTCTGAGGTAAAAAACAACAACAACAACAACAACAAATCATAGGAGCCTTACAACAGTATGGCCTGATTATAGGAAGCCATTTGACTCTATTCCCATTCATGGCTGCTGAAGTGTCTCCATTTGGCAAAAGTGCCTGCTATCTTAATTGCAGTCATTGAAAAGCTTACAAAGACCTGGGCAATGATTCTTACACTTAGTACTAAGAACAGAACGATTATCTCCAATGTTATAAACATTTCAAAGGGAATATTCCAAGGAGATAGTCTTTCTGTAATTCTGTTCATCTTGGCATTGAATCCATTGTCATTCCTGCTACAAAAATCAAATGACTACACACCAGGGTCTGCAACTTCAAGAGATATTAATGTTGCCCATCATTTCTTTATAGATACCCTCAAGATTTATGCTGAAAATATTAACAATGCCAATATCAGCTGGAATTAATAATATTTTCAGCTAACATATTAATGGAATTTGGCCACAAGAAATGTTCATATGTGATTGTTGAACAGGGAAAACCAGTCCTATAGATCCAAAACCTATGCATCAGTGGTCTCACTATTTCTCCTGTCACAGACAAAGTATGCTACAAGTACCTAGGCACTGATGAAAACATGTCATATGCAGGAACACTGAATAAAGCTGGACTGACCCTAGAATATTACACCAGACTTTACAAAATATGGCAGCTGAAACTCTCCTCTTACAACAAGACAATAGCCTATAATGCATTTGCCACTCCAGTGCTGATTCCAACACTGACTGGTCTGTAGAGGGAATCCACACTATAGTTGTTAAAATTAACAAGATATTGATATCAGCTGGCGATCTCCACAGGAATAGTGACATTGGCAGGCTGTATCTAAGAAGATATAAAGGCAGTAGAGGCTTGAAATCAGTGCATTGAATGTCACAGTCTCTCTCAGACAGCACTTGCTACACAGAGTAGCAAAAATAAATACATTAATTTAGTGCTGGAAAGTGAAGAGAACAATATCCTATGTGTTGGCAGCAAGTTCCTTGAGAAGTACTTTCTTCCTGATGATTTCCCATACAAGCCAAAACAGTTGGACTAAAATACCTCAAAGAAGACCTGGATATGAAATGTTCAGCATATCAAAAAAACAAAGAAAAAAAAAACAAAACAAGCAAGACCATACATTTGTATGTTCCTTGAAAACTTGAAGAAAAAATTAGTATTGACATGAAGTGAAGCCTCTCTTGAACTCATGATCACTGCATTACATCACACTTTGAAGGCTATGCATTTGCAATCAAAGAACAGAAAATTGCTATGAAATAGTAATTAAAGGTGATAGTGAAGCTGTTGGGGCCGCAAGATGCAACCAAAAATGTAGATTATGACATTTTTCTGTAGAACACATCACACATGTATTTAGCAGATGTGACACGACATTGTTGCAAAAACAATATACAATGCTATCCAGATAAAAGGCTGTTTTGGAAAAAAATATAGCATATTCCCCTGTTATTGAAGATCTACACAAATATCAGCACAAGGAATACTAGTGGAACATTCCCATCAAAACATTTGTCATGTGTAAGCATAACGGGCTGGATATTGTTGTTTGGGACAGACAAGAAAAAGTGTGTACCATCATAGAGACCAGCTGTCCTGCTGATGTGAATATCTCATTGAAAATCAAAGAGAAAGAAGACAATTATGGACAACTGCTTCTATACTCAGATTACAAACTTACATTTAACCAACAATAACTGTTGCATTCGGTTTTGTAAGTAAATGCCTAACTAACAATCTGGATAGGCTAGAATTTTCAGAAAAACAAACTTACCAAGTAACTCATACACTACAAACACAATCTGTGAGTAGAACAGTAAGAATATGCAAGACTTTTCTCAAGTTTAAAATGAAACATGATTTTTGTTATCTACATTTCAATGATGGAGCTTTGTATCTTTGTTTAGAAACCAATTCCTTCAAAGGAAGAATTTAACTAATAAAACATAGGAGAGAATTTATGTACATGCATACATACTTACATATATACATACATACATACATACATTTATCTACATCTGTAAAACAGAGTTTGTGTGTGTGTGTGTGTGTGTGCGTGTGTGTGTGTGTGTGTTGCATATATTCCTTATGGATTCAAAAATCAAGTTGCCAATTTTGACGTATAAAGTATCAAATAAAGTATGAAATAAAGTATGTTTTTTGCACAGCATCTCTTTTTTACTACAAAAATAACCTCGAAAATGATGTTGGGTCGCACAATTTTGAGGTCATTTTTGGGCAATATTTTGATTTGTTTCTCATCTACATTGCCAATTTTAATGTTTTTGGTGTTGAAAAATGCAGCAATGTACAAGGAGTGTTAAGAGTGCATTTGTGATGCACAAAACCCTATTC
Organism: Octopus bimaculoides; assembly: GCF_001194135.2. Classification (NCBI taxonomy): domain Eukaryota; kingdom Metazoa; phylum Mollusca; class Cephalopoda; order Octopoda; family Octopodidae; genus Octopus; species Octopus bimaculoides. The sequence goes on along the minus strand of NC_068984.1, from coordinate 99,222,167 downwards.
ATCAATGGAAAATTACCAAAAACCATGCTATTTTTTGGCACAGTTATTGGTACCTATTCTGTACCACCCACTTCGTGGGTGGGGTTCTGAAATTTCTTCAGATTTCTATGTTTTCGACATAGGAGAATACGATTTTGCCCAAAAATCACATTTTCAAAATTTTAATCCCTTGCCTCCCCACCATAATTTCTTAACTTTTAACTTTTTCAAATTCTTTTTAATCCACATACA
>NC_068984.1:99219174-99221795 GCF_001194135.2 Octopus bimaculoides | reverse complement strand
ACTAAAAACTCAGAATGTTTCACTTTCGTCTGAAGTTTCAGACATGCATAGAATTCTACAGAAATAGCAGATGTCAAAAATATCAGACCACCACCAGAAAACCCGACATACTAGAAACATTGAGTTTCTTTCAGAAAGTTATTTTTTAAAATCCTTAAAGACTCGTAATCTCTGTATTTTTCTACGTGCATTACAAAAAAAAAAAATAAAATAAAATAAAATTTTTGAAAAAGTTTAAAATTTAAAAATTAGGTTGGGGAGTGGGGAAATTCAAATTTTGAAAACGTGTTTTTTGGCCATAATCCTAATCTCTTATATGGAAAACATAGGAACCTGAAGAAATTGTGGGGCACAAATTTTGCCTTTGACATGCTAGAAACAACAGCTAAACAACAGTTTCTGAAAAAAACTTCCTTTCAAGTTTATATTGAAGATCAGATTTTTAAATATGCTCATCACAAACACAAATGACAAAAGGAAAAAAATGTCAGGAGAGTTTTGATCGAAGCACATTTTAAAACTCCTCATAATTTTTTTCATTTTTAAGAATTTTCACAATTCTTTTTTTTATTCAGTCTGCTACATAATGAAATTAATATGATTATCCAATAAAAATATTTTAAAAATATTACTCCCTACTCCCCACCCCTAATTCCAAAACTTTCTACTGTTTTTTGATTTTTTAAAAAAACTTTTGGTTTTAAGATATGGACAGCCTGATTCTGCAAAGTCCTTTACTTGTGCAACTTATTAATATACTTTACTTTATTGCTTAGGCTTTCACCGTTCATCAGCCATGAAGCCATTTATCACTCCATTACTACTGCTCCACCTCTGCATACCGACACAACCCATTTATTTTCAAGAAGCACTGCATCCCTATACATTTGTGCCAAACTGCCCACTTCCCTCACCCTGTTTACTCATATCCTTATATATGTACATATACATACATCCCAAAAAATCCCTTTTTTATTCTGTTGGCCTCAACATTGATATAAACTGATACCAAATATGCTTGCAGAGAACCATAATAATTTTGAACATGGCCTTTTCATTATGGAAGCTAATGGATATGTGTGTTGTTCACAGTTATCAAGAAATATTATGGGATGGGTAAGAACTATTTCAGCTTCTACCCAATTTGTAGCCATGAAACTGAGTTGCCAATATTGCTGTATGAGATATCAAAAGATTGAGCAATTTTTCAGCTACCAACGTAAAGTAAGTATTTTGCACAGCAACCATCCCTTGCAACAAAGTTTAACACCAAAACGAGACTGGGTCATACAATTTTGAGGTCATTTTAGAGCAATGTTAGTATTTCCTTTTAATCTAAGCTACCATTGTACATGTTTTTGGTGGCAAAAATTTTAGCATTGTTCATCAGAAAATGACCAAAAAACATGTTTATAAAGAAGAGTTGTTTGCTTGAAACTCCTCCTGTGTCGATTCTGCTCATAAGATTCTGCTCACCTTTCTTGCCAACACACATACATATATATTGAAGGGAAATCAATCACTCTCAGTGAATTAGCATCTAATCACATTAACCTCTCACATCGTTTTGAGAGTGTGCTAACAAATTGGTTTCAAATTTAATTTAAATGGCTCAAGGCTAGTAATTTCATGTGTGTGTGTGTGTGGGGGGGGATAAGTCAATTACATTGACCCTAGTGCCGAACTGGTATTCATTTTATCCACCCCCAAAAGGATGAAAGGAAAAGTCAACCTCAGTGGAATTTGAACTCAGAACATAAAGACTGGTGAAATGCTGTTAAGCATTCCACTGCAAAAATTACCCAACACTGGAATCCACGGAAAGCTAGTGTAGTGGCAAACAAAAGCCAACTTGTATTTACTCAAGACTAGCAAAGGTGATTAGTGGTGTCCTCCAGCATATTGTGTTGGGCCTGCCTTTCCTTATTGATCACAGAAATTACACTGCAAACGTTATCAAACATTAAAATAAAAATCTTAGCAGAAGAGGTTAAGCATCAGAAAATCATCAAATGAGCGTGCAGAACTCCAATCTAATCTACATAGTGTTATCTGATGAACCTGCATAGTTCCAGGTTCAGTCCCACTGTGTAGCACCTTAGGAAAGTATTTTCTGCTATAGTGTCAGGTCAACCAAAGCCCTGTGATTGGATTTGGTAGACAGAAACTGAAAGTGGCCTGTCATATATATATAAAAGTAAGTAGATATAAACAAATGAATAAAATAAATAAAAATTAAACAAACATGTATAAACTGGAGATACTGATAATGCAGGCACATTCCAACTCACACACACTTACTAAACATAGACACACGCAGGCATATACACATGTGCAAATAAAGACACATACAATAGGAATAAAAACTGGCAGATCATTAGTAAGGAGAGACACAAAAAAGAAAGAAGAAAGCAAAGGACCACTGATGAGGTCACAGAAGTGTGATGAAAGAACTCTGGCGGAAATACAGTTAATATAAAATAAAGCTGAAGCAAGTGAACATCAAATATATAGTGTGTGTGATTTCATTGGCTAAACTGGCAACATGACCATTCCTAAATACAACTATGTATATACAAGTATATATATATATATATATGTGTGTGTGTGTGTGTGTGTGT
>NC_068984.1:99210835-99219000 GCF_001194135.2 Octopus bimaculoides | reverse complement strand
TATCCAGAGGCAGGTAATTTATCATTTAAACCGCAGTTTATAATTATAATTGAGTGGAGAATGGAGAAACAAACACAAGAAGAAGCAAGTCAATTGGGCTAGTTAGCCATTGATTTATATATATATATATTTATATGTGTGTGTGTGTGTGTGTATATATACGTATATATATATATATGTATGTATGTATATATATATATATATATGTATGTATGTACATATGTATATATATGTGTATACATATATGTATATATATGTATATATACTGGAGTAAGCACATAAATGTGAAACAAGGTGGAAAAAAAGAGTACTCAAATACCAGAGGTAGAGTAATATGCTTTATTAAAAAGCAGCAGAAATATCACAAAAACTGTTACTCAGGGTTTCACGTTCCCCTTTGTTGGAGTTTTGTTAGAATGGAACAGAAATGACGATATAATCAAACAAAGGATACACCTTTGAAATGGCTTTGTTTCATTGGTCCTTTCAGTTAACGGTCTTAAGCATGCAATGAACAAAATAAATTCAGAATAAATTGTAAAATCGAAGAAAATTTTAAATCAAAGGACAGATTCCAAATACATATGGTAAATAAATATATGCGAAATAAAATTAATAAATACATTAAAATTAAAATTGAAAATGTTCACGCTGTATTACATAAATATTTCTTCAGCAGAATATACACATACTAGACAATCTATAATATACATATATGCACCAAAATACACAGATGCATGCACATAGTTATATACACATACAGACATATATATGTAAGACATAGATATATACACAAATACCCATATACATATATGTACGCATACATGCACGCACACAAAATCTCTTGGTGTATCCATATACATGTAAGACATAAATATATACACAAATACATATATAAATATATGTACACATAGATGCACGCACACAAAATCTCTTGGTGTATCCATATACATGTAAGACATAAATATATACACAAATACATATATAAATATATGTACACATAGATGCATGCGCACAAAAATCTCTTGGTGTATACATATACATGTAAGACATAAATATATACACAAATACATATATACATATATGTACACATAGATGCATGCGCACAAAAATCTCTTGGTGTATACATATACAGGTCAGTTATTACAGACGAGAGAAATGGGAAGTGCACCTTAAGCTTAGGAAGGCGAGAGAGAAAAAGAAACGTAAAAATGAGCGAGAGAAAGAGAAAAAAAAGAGAAAAATGAAGAGAAAGAAAAGGAGAAAAAAAGGAGTGTGTTAAGGACGCTAGCAAAGTATCCAGTAGGAAGAGAAAAGATACTTTGAGTAAGAAAAGAAAAGAAAGAGAGATAGATCACAATATATATGTAACAATTTGCCCATCTTTATGTTCTGAGTTCAAATTCTGTCAAGGACAACTTTGCCTGCCTCCTTTGAGGGTTGATTAAATAAGTACCAGTTGAGCATTGGGGCTGATGTAATTGACCTTATCCAGCCCTGAAATTGCTGGCCTTGAGCCAAAATTTGGACCCAATATTAATTGTATTGGATTACATTAAGGATATTTATATCTTTGAGGAAAAGTGTTAGGTTTCGAAATATGTTTCAGAACACGAAAGGAAATTAGATACATTTCATTATGTTTCACATAGATCAGCAATTTAATGTAAGCAACAACACCTCTTGGGATCACTTTAAGTGGGCAGCAAATATCAAGGGAGCATTATGATAGAGTGGGGGGAACTAACAGTTTTGAGGAGTCCTGATTTTTCTTAGAAATATAATATTTTAACCAGATACACTGTTAAATTGTTTTACACATTTTCATCAAGATCTTTGTCAGTATTAGAAATTTAATGGAACATTGTGTTATTAGGAAGTAGAAACATGACTGATGGTGCACCAAAGTTTGGTATACTTTCATTATATAATTCCTCAGTTTCTTAAAAGATTTCCATACAAATTTAATACACGGGGTGCCAGTCTGTATGAATATCTAAAAATAACACAAGTTTGGTAGGATAGCATAAGAAAATTGTGTGATAGACCACTGCACAAATTTGGCTTCCATTTCATTAAAAGAATCCAATTTATTTATTTATTCATTTAGTTATATTTACAAAATATGGGAGATGGGAGGGTTAGCTACACCTCCATAAGCTTGGCTTTGTCAACAGACACTGTTGAGAAGTTCCTCATGGACTGACCGATGACCAGACTCAATGATGTGTTAACATTTGCAAGCAACTGCTAGCAAATCCTTGAAATGCTTGTTTTTGGCATTGAATTGTAACTAAGAAAGAAAAATGTATCTATTTTTGTAATCCTAATGAGAGAAATCAGTAGTTTCATTCTGGATAGGCTTCAGAACCTGTTGTTAAACAAAGGCGGTTTCAACAGAAGGTCATGTTATGTGTTTGGTGGAATTCCATGGGATGTTTCCCTTTGAGTTTGTCCCACGTGCTCATGCTGTGAACACTAACTTTTGTGCCCAACAACTGCAGTGAGTAAATGAAATATTGAAAGCCTGCTATCCAGCATTGGTCAGTTAAAGACACACACTCCTACAGCATGACAATGTGACCAAACACAAACTTAAGGAACTTGATGGACTGGAAGTGCTGCCTCACCCTGCCCACAGTCTACACCTTGCACCATCAGACTGGCAGTATCTCTGAACTCTGACTCATCTATTAAACAGACAGATGTTCAACAATGTGCATGAGGTTAAAAATGGGTACAGGGAGTTCTTGCTTCTAAACCAGCCAAATGGTATAAGCATAAAATTGAACTTTGGGCACATTGATGGTGACAGTCAATAGAATATGATGGGATGTATTTTGATGAATAAATGCTGTCAATATGTAATTTGTTTGAACTATTGATTAAAACTTGAAATACGAAAAAATACTTTTGACAACTTGTTGTATATATATATATATATATATATATATATATATATATATATATATACACACATATATATATACACACACACACATATGTTAATTATTAGTGGCAGAAGCAGTATCAATACCAAAAGGAAATCTTTACATCCAACTTAACATGGATGTCTTGTTAAAACAATAAATACTGGGTTGTTAGTCTTTGGTGCATAAAAACACACATAGAGATCATTGCAGACAAGAAGCATCTGTCATGGATGCCAGAATTCCCATATCATGTAATTTCATTCTACTGGAAACCATCAGTGAGAAGCATCTGATCATCACATTTCCAGTAGAATGAAATCATGTGGTATGGGAATTCTGGTGCCGATGACAGACGATTATCATTTACTATGATCTATATATGTGCTTTTATGCACCAAGCACCTATATGAGAGGATCTCTCAAGGTTAGTAACATATATACATGCATGCATATACATGTGTGTATGTGTGTGTGTGTGTGTGTGTGTGTGTGTGTGTGTGTGTGTAAGAAATATATAATTTGTTTTTATGGTTGAACTTGGAGTAATACTATAAATTACACTTTCACCATTTATTCCAACCCATTATATCTCATGGCCACTGTCATAGGTTGTTAGAGAACATCAAATACTTACTCCAGCCTGCTATATTTACATAGCAAAATGCAGATTGAACATTCTGGAACATTTCATGTTTACCATAATTAAGTTGTACACAAAATTCTTATCAGAGATCATGTAAAGGCAGTTGGGCATTACAATCACCTGCAACAGTATCAAGAGACAAGTTGTTCACATTTTCTCACCTCTCTCTCACCTTCACATTTATTCCATTTCTCTTTTTCACATACACACTATCCGAGACAGCAGGAAATATGTATTTAGTCGACACACAATTTTCATCTCATTCTCTAATGGATATACCCCAAAACAGACAATGGAAATAATACTTGTTTATCATTAATTCATCCACGCAGGACTTTTCTCTGACTGAGTATAACAGCTTTCTGGTCAAGTAAAGTAATGTAATGAGAATAAATATATGGCTGATTTGAAAATGTACATTATGGTATTTGATTCATACTACATTAACTGTTTAACACTTCTTTGTTATAATAGTTAATCTTGACAGAATAGCTTAACTAACAACTAAGTAGTACTTTTACTTTCTTAAAATGCCTTGCAGCAATCTTATTAGATGTCTGCAGCAATTCTTCACCAGGTGACGACTCTGCAAATAAAATACAGCTTATGAACAACAAATAAGGATACACCTTTTAAGCTGAATGCAGCTAAGGATTCAATTATTGTGGATATCTGAACAATTAAAACACAATTTACATGATGTTTAAGCTAAATTCAACAGTTTGCATAATAGGAAAGCAAAATAAAATATTCCATCCAAAAATGTAAGTATTTTAAAAAATTTCAACAAGATTATGGCTGGGAGATAACAATTTAATCAAAATAGCTGTCCTCCAGCTCAACCTTGGTGTTGCAGACAGAGTGGTTGGTTCTTTCTCAATTATTCCCCACACAGTAATCCATGGGATTACAACTGGGGAAATTAGAAGGCTAGAAATTGGGGCTAGTGAAATGATAGAAACTCTCCAGCAACTACTTCTGAACTTTTCCAGAGATATGGCAAGGAGATGAATCCTCCTGCCATTCACATGGCCTTCCAGCAGCAGCTCTCTCCTGCCAGGGATTGACTAAGTCTCCAGCAGCATCATATAGCTATCTGAATTGAGCCTAAGGCTCTGTTCAAAGATGTGGGGATGAATTTTGGGATGAGGATACAGTCAGAATGCCTACTGTGTCTCTTCCTGCTGGTCACAGTTGGCCATGTCATGTTTCACAGCTTTTACAGTGTTCATAGAGCACCGAGCAGCAGTCATGATGTTGGCATTTTAACTAACAGCACAAATCACCATGATACAGGTAACTCTTTTCCAATATTTAGATGGCTTCCAGTCCACCATGTCAGCTAACTATTTCTCAGCTACATCTTCAATTTTTATGCTCTCCAATGCCATTGACTGTTCACCAAGACATCAAGCTGTTCCTGAAAAAAGGAGATATAAAAAAACGTTGTTAAATGGAGCTTGAACACCCAGTATATGAATAATGAATAGGCAGAACCCTCAGGGCATCAGATAAAATGTCTTGTAGTAATTATTTTGGATCTGTGCATATTAAGTTCAAATCCTACTGAGGTCCATTTTGGCTTTTATCCTTTCAGGGTTGATAAATGATGTACTAGCCCAGAATAAGCCTCCTTCTCTCCTTCCTTACCAATTTGTAACTAGATTGTAATTTTAATTGAATGGACCAGCTTTGCCTTGTTGTATGATACAGATTTGATTAGGACATTGTGTTAAAGCTTTCTCTTGAGTATATGCATAAAAACAGAAATTAGAAATGACACTTGTGTCTTTGGAATATTCAGCCATTTATTTACTAATTTTGTGAGTAAGAATTCAGCTAGTTGAACAACTGGATACTCATCATCAAGACTAGTAAGAGAATCCACCAGTTGTGTAAACAGATAACCTTCCAGAAGATAATCAGTCAACATGGAGAACATGTGTACGTAAACTTGTTGCTGATAAATATATGTATATATATACAAATATATATACATACTAGGATATATAATTGCATATATATATACTTACATATGTACACACACACACATACAGGTACATATATATATACATATATATATATATAAATATATATATATATATATTCATCATACATAGTACACACATATGCACACACAATTATTAATGTGTGTGTGCTTATATTTTCTGTAACAAGCTTACCTATGTCCTCCAAGCTTTCTACTGTTTCTAGAAAATTAATTATTTACATTATTTATGTGTGTGTGTGTGTGTGTGTGTGTGTGTGTGTGTGTGTGTGTGTGTGCGTGTGTGTGCGTGTGTGTCTGTGTTTCTGTGTGTGTGTACATTTGTGTTTGCATTTCATTTCATTTCGTACAGGCTGGAAGCTCTGAGACATCCGTAGCTATTTACAATGTCTACGAATGCCATTGCTTGCAGACAAGCGTAGTAAACTCTTGTTATACCAAAACACAATTCTGACTGAGGCAATGATTTCTTTCCTTCTTCTTCTCCTTTTACTTCTACTTCTTCATCATCTCTAGTGACCTCATCTATGAAAAGAGAAAATTATAATAGGAAGAAACCAAAACGAAGGAAGCCAATAAATAAATACAACACAAGCAAACAGAAAAAAATAATCTATCTTTATCATGTCAACCACAAATTATTCAATGAAAAGGATTCCATGAAATCTGAGAAAATAACTGAAAGGGTAAAAGACGTTAAATATACATATTTTGGGAGTATAGATTTTGTCTGAAAAGTTGACCATGTGTATGTTATTTTAATACTAGACATCTTTTGTTCCTTTTAATGAAATTATTGATGATTCACTGATTCATACATGATCTCCTGTTCCTTCTAAAGCATTGACAATAATGAAAAAAAAAAAAAAATTAGAATATTGAAACATACTATGAAACATGGCTGTATGGTTAGGAAGTATGCTTTCTAACCAAGTGGTTTCAGATTCAGTCCCACTGATCTGTGGAATATTTACATACATTGTTACACAAATTGGTATGTAAATGCACCCTGGTGTCATGCAAATGGCATCCATGCCAGTGGCATGTAAAAGCACCCATTACACTCTTGGAGTGGTTGCCATTAGGAAGGGCATCCAGCCATAGAAAACCATGCCAAATCAGACTGAAGCCTGGTGCAGCCTTCCAGTGTGCCAGCCCAGTCAAACTGTCCAACCCAAGTCAGCATGGACAACAGACATTAAATGATGATGATGATGATGATGCTAATTCAATGAACAGGTAATTCAGTTGGTTACACAACTGGACACCATCAGGAATCTAACGGGATCCATTATGTGTGTGTGTGTGTTCATCATCATCATCATCATCATCATCATCATTTAACGCCTGTTGTCCATTCTGGCACAGGTTGGACAGTTGAGAAGCTGCACCAAATTCCAATCTGATTTGGCATGGTTTCTACAGCTAGATGCCCTTCCTACTGCCAGCCACTTTACAGAGTGAGTGGTGTGCTGAGTACTTTTACATGGCACTACATGGGCGCTTTTGTGTGGTGCTGCACAGGTACTTTTATGTGGCACTGCACGGGTGCTTTACACCACCAGAAGGATCAGTTTTAATACTTCTGCTGTGGAGTATGAGTCTTCTTGAGTACAGCAACGTGCCCGACATCTTGATCCTTTGTCATCTCACCTGAAAGGTTTAGTAGCTAAGGTCATTTTTCAGTACTTATCCCATGTCTTCCTGGATTTCCTACTTCCACATGTTTCATCGACTCTGAGAGATCGGCACTTCTTTATGGAGCTATCAACTACCATGTAGAATTGCTGTCCATATACATGCATCATACAATCTTCCTTTCACTTGGAAAGAGAAACCTTTCATGGTTATCAGAGGTAACAGCTCTCTGAATTTCCTCCATTCTATTCTTATTTTTGCCATTACACACTCCATGAATCCTCAACCCACTACGAATTTGGTCCCCTAGGTAGCAGAAATTATCTACTACTTCTAATGAGCCACCAGGGCATTTGAGAGAACCAATTTCCTGAGTATCTAAAGTTTTTATGGATTCTGTGCAATTTCCACATAAGAAAACTATCTTCGCTGATAACATTCCTATTAATCCACAGCACCTCTTGTGTGTCCATAGCTTGCATTGGGTATATTGTATCGAGTTCCAGCCTACACCTTTCCTACAAATCAAACTGGGCTACCTGGTGGGGTAGGATTCTATCAGTTTTTAACTTTGTTAAGTTAACCTTAAGGCCCTTAGATTTCAGGTTTTGCTTCCGCACCTGGAATTTCTCTTCTAGCTCTAATATGGAATCTGCTATGATGGCAAGATCATCAGCATATGTATGTATGTGTGTGTGTGTGTGTGTGTGTGTATATATATATATATATATATATATATATATATATATACTAGCAGAAATACCCGGCGTTGCCCGGGTTAAAGAGAATAATGAAATCTAAAAACGCTGTCTAGACTACGCATCATCTTTATATATAGAGATGTATATACACACACGCACCCAAACACACGTATATATATGTATATCAATATAAATATATGAAAGTCAATGAAGTTTCGTAAAAGAAGGTGATCATGTACATA
>NC_068984.1:99208599-99210046 GCF_001194135.2 Octopus bimaculoides | reverse complement strand
TCTCTCTTTCTCTCTTTCTCTCTCTGTGAAAGTATCTGTCACTACAGTATCGAAATGTGATTGTTTCAGTTAGTGGAATACTTTCATTTTTAAAGTGAAAGTATTTGACATGAGTGTTTTTGTTTCACTTTTGACACGTAATACTTAAATAGTGGAGGAGATATTATGTTGCCGTGTGCTCGAACTCTGCAAGAAGTTAATAATTTTTTTTGACTAAAACACAATTGGAACCCTAAGTAAGGCATGTGTAAAATTTGAATGAAATTGGTTGCGTAGTTCTCGAGTTTTAGGGATTCACACAGACAGACAGACAGACAGACAGACAGACAGACAGACAGACACGCATTCTCATTTTTATATATATAGATATTGTTACTGTTATTTAGCTCCAGGAAATATTGTCTCCAGCTGGCTATACGATATACTATCTGCATCCTTATATTTTCTAACACTAACAGTAACAATTATCCTAACCAGGACTTCCACATTAAGTTGGCAAATAATCTTTACTCTAGAGTACTGTTACTGAATGTCTCTCATTCAGAAATTTAGAAATAATAATTTTCTGTTTATTAGATCAGTAATTGTGTGTCACTTTGAAAAGTATATATTTCGAACAAGAGTTTAGTGGCCCCATCTCTAGTTGAGCAGTTATTCTGTGCTGATGAAGGGACATAACCTAGAAACCATTGGTATACAGATATTACTTTGAGCTGAGTGGAGACGCTAAACTCCTTGGTTCGAAAATATAAGGATGCAGATAGTGTGTCACATAGTCAGCTGGAGACAATATTTTCTGGGGCTGAATAACAGTAACAATCATCCTAACCAGGAATGCCACATTATGTTGTGAAATAATTTTTACTCTAGAATACTGTTACTGAATGTCTCTCATTCAGAGATTTAGAAATAATTATTTATATATATATATATATTGATAGAAACGGTAAAACAACAAAAGAAAGAAAGTGTGTGTGTGTGTGTGTGTGTGTGTGTGTGTGTGTGTGTGTATTTGTATATATATACAGACTGTCCTCATTTAACGACCGAGTTACGTTCCAACAACTCCTTCGTTAAGCAAATTCGTCATTAAAAGAATATTCATAGGGTACGTATTTTTTTTTATAGGTATAGTGTAGTGTACATCATCATCATCATCATCATCATCATCATCGTTTAACGTCCGCTTTCCATGCTAGCATGGGTTGGACGACTTGACTGAGGACTGGTGAAACCGGATGGCAACACCAGGCTCCAATCTAAATTTGGCAGAGTTTCTACAGCTGGATGCCCTTCCTAACGCCAACCACTCAGAGAGTGTAGTAGGTGCTTTTACGTGTCACCTGCACGAAGGCCAGTCAGGCGATACTGGCAACGGCCACGCTCGAAATGGTGTCTTTTATGTGCCACCCGCACAAGCCAGTCCAGGGGCACTGGCAACGATCTC
>NC_068984.1:99205660-99207098 GCF_001194135.2 Octopus bimaculoides | reverse complement strand
TACATATAAAAACAGAATACCGTACTGTATAAAGTATATGCAGTACAGGTCCAAGAATCACTAACATAAATTGTTGAAAAATGAATAAGTAACAGTAAGATTATCACAAGGAAAACCATAAAAGTTAGGATATGGATACTGTATTATTGTAACTCAGACATTGTAAGTATGTTTATGATTCTAGGCGCAGTACATAAGATGCCTAATAAACTTTTCTCAGGATTATGTAGAAAAGGTGAAAAGGTTTAAAGGAAACTCAAACATAATAACTTTGTTTTACTTTGGATAAAGATTACAAAAACAACTTGTTCTTGACATCAAAATGCATGAAAAATCCCATCAGTGTTGTTTGCTTTGTTATTTTCTCTTTTTCATCATAAATTTCTCAATAACATCGGAAAAGTTCAGTTGTCTGCCTTTCCACCTTGGAAAATCGTTCAAAATTTGGATCCGTCGCCTCAAGTTCTAGCATAGCAGAATTAATCTTCAAGAAAACACTCGCTAATCCCTTGACGGTGAACTTCTTTTGTACTTCTGTTCATTCTTCTTCTTCTTCTCCTTCCACGTGCTGCAATGCTTCCAATTCGATCAAATCTTCTGTAGTTAGCTCGCCCTCTTCATATTCCACTAATTCTTGAATGTCGTTCACTTCCACTTCCAAATTCAGTTCATTAGCAAGGTCCACAACTCTTCGATTTATACTCCCGACATGCTCCTCATTATTGAAGCCTTCAAAGTCATTCACAAAACGTTTTAGGCATTTTTTTCCATATGCCTTGCATACATTTTTAAGTCACTTCCTCACAACTTGCATAAATGTCTGCAATGTTGTAATAGTAATATAGGTACAAAGAGCGTCACTGTGTTGCCTGGCTGACCACGGGCGGGTGAGTGAGAGAGCGAGTGTGTTGGAGGGTTAGGCTGGGTGCTCAGGATGCGCTGCCGTCATGACAGCAGTTCTTGTACAGCGCACAATACGACAGTCAAAGTTTTAAAGTTTCTATATTTTGTAAAATATGTAATGACGGCTCATAAAGTTCGTCGTAACTCTGAACGGTTGTTAAATAGGTAGGTAGTTAAATGAGGACAGTCTGTATATAAATATATATATATATATATATATATATATATATCAATGATCATACGCCCCATAATCCAGATGTCACCTGATGTCTGTGACAGCACGGAAGATCTCCTCAGCAGGATCAACGACTGCAACAACACTTGCAACCTGACAGGGTGTATAGTGGGTAGCATGGATGTGGTATCACTATACCCATCTGTCGACGTGGATTTTGCAGTGGAAAAGTGCGTGGAGATGATCAACGAGAGCGAAGTAGAGTTCCAAAAAGTCAACACAGAAGACCTGGGCCTCCTACTTAGATTGACATATGACGATGTATATTTAGATAGATACGACCTTAGAGATTTCTGCCCT
>NC_068984.1:99194761-99203551 GCF_001194135.2 Octopus bimaculoides | reverse complement strand
AACACCAAATATACAGTGCGTGTGTTTTTATTGGCTAAACTGGCAATATGACCATCCCCAAGTACAACAATATATATATATATATATATATGTGTGTGTGTGTGTGTGTGTGTGTGTGTGTGTGTGTGTGTGTGTATTACTATATATATATTCTTTTATTCTTGTACTTGTTTCAGTCATTTGACTGTGGCCATGCTGGAGCACTGCTTTAACTATGTTTTTCTGTCAAGAAATATATAAATATGATTTAACATTAAACTGAAGGGTTACATAATACATTTTAGTTGAGGTCATATTAAGTTTCCCAAGGAAAAAGGTTGACAGTAACTTCAAAGTTTCTACTTCATCAGACTATACTTTTCTTTCTGCCTTTGTATAGTCTTTCATAAATTGATTGCTTTTTTTTTTGTGTGGTGGGAGGCTATGTGAATCATAGACCAGTGAAGCAGTTTTGTAGGGAGAAGGAATCAAGAAAGATAAAAGGAAAGTATATGTTTGTAAAGTGTAAACCGAGAGAAAGTTATGAAGGCATGTATTTTGGTATGGGGTGAAAATTTTGTTATTGTTTCATGTTCAGCCAGGTGTTGAAGTAAAGATGTAAGCAGAGGTGTCTAATTTCAATCACAGCATTCTTTATACAGGGTTGACCAAAAATCACCTGACAGTAAATCAAAACCATTTAATTCCAAGATTTATTTATGTTTAACAACTGAATGAATTTAACAAAAGCATCTAAATATGAAACATGAGAATTGTTCAAACTGAAGCTCTTCTTGCATGACACATCTTTCCATTTGAGTCAATACAGAATTACAGATAGTATTTATGGAATTTTGATTTACTGTCAGGTGACTTTTGGCCAACCTTGTATAGGAAATTGGTGATTGTTGTGTTTTAGGATTCCAGTTTCACCTGCACTTTGTAAGCAATTGATTTATCTGAAAACATTCTTTTGAACCCTAAAACACAATGTAAACAAATTATCTATACAAAGAATGCTGTGCCCTAAATTTAGCACAGTTGTTCACCCTTTATGTCCATGCCTGACAGAACCCTAAACAATAACAAAATTTTCACATCAAACCACTCCCCCTCTAAAAATCCTAGTTATAACTTTCTATCAATCCACACCTTTACAAACACATAGTTTTCCCTTTTATTGCCTCTATCTGCAGTCTACCTACACTACATGTAATTATCATTCACATAAATCCACCAACCCAAACAATACAACTTGTCAAATAATATATAAAGCCAAAAAGGAACCCAAATAAATACAGTTTAGTTGAAATTTCAAATTCACTGTCAATTTTTTCTTATCCTGTGTGAGGTTTAAAAGTTTGCTTCCTAACCACATGGTTTTGGATTTGGTCCTATTGCGTGAATTCTTGGGCTAATATATTCTGCTATAATAAGGTGGCAAGCTGAGTGAAGTGCATAGCAACATTTTGTCTGCCTTTATGTTCTGAGTTCAAATTTCACCAAAGTCAACATTGCCTTTCATCTTTTCCGGGTCAATAAAATAAATACCTGTTGAACACTGGGGTCGATGTAATTGACTTACCCCTACTCCAAAATTGCTGGCCTTGTGCAAAATTTGAAAGCAATATCTTCTACTATAGTTCTGGGCCAACTACAGCCTTATGAAGAAATTTGATAGAAGGAAACTGAAAGAATTCTATCGAATATACATGTGTGGGTGCAGATGGATGTACGTATGAATCAGTGTGTGTGTGTGTGTGTGTGTGAGCATGTATTTAAGTATGTGCATGTTTGTATCTCTACTTTGACATTGCATGAGTGTTGCAAATAAATGTCATTCATTTCCAATATTCTATGGAAAAACAGAGAAATATTGCATTGCTTGGAAACAGATAAGGGATGCTGACAGAAAAGGCATCTGGTCACAGAAAATCTGCCCCAGGAGAGTTTGTCAGCCCAGGCAAACATAGAAAAGAGGATGTTAAAATGATGATGATGACAAAAATGATGATGATGAATATATATATCTATAATATATAAGAAAGAAGATGTGTGTGTGTATGTGAGTGTATATGTGACCGATCATTATGTTGGTGTCATGTAAAATCAATATTTTTCATCCAATTTCTTTCACACTTGGCAAATACATAACTTATCTTCCACAGATGGTACTACACACTTTAGATCTTTCACTTATGGAGTAATATGGAGTAATGGGGAATATAGGGTCATCTATTGTGGGCAAGGCATCTATTGTGGGCAAGACATCTATTGTGGACAAGGGACGTAACTCTTTTTGAAGAAACGGTCAGAAATTGATTGTGTTCCTTACATTGGAAGGTGTCTATGCATGTGTGTGTATATGTGTGTGTGTTTGTTTATCACCTCATTCTCAGAGAAACATCCTACAATATCCACAAACTCAAACAGTACATTGCAGACAATGAGCAGCTTTTCAATTCCAATCAAGCTGACATATACATGAACAGTACACTCTACCTTCAAATTGCCTTTACTCTTTTACTCTCTTATTTGTTTCAGTCATTTGACTGTGGCCATGCTGGAGCACGACCATTAGTTGAACAAATCAACCCCAGGACTTATTCTTTGTAATCCTAGTATTTATTCTATTGGTCTCTTTTGCCGAACCACTAAGTAACGGGGATGCAAACATACCAGCATCGGTTGTCAAGTGTTGGAGGTGGAAACAAACATAGACACACAAACATAATCATACATATATATATATACATATATATATATACAACAGGCTTCTTTCAGTTTCCGTCTATCAAATCCACTCACAAGGCTTTGGTTGGTTTTGGTAGAAGACAGTTGCCAAGGTGCCATGCAGTGAGACTAGACCTGGAACCATATGAATGGTAAGCAAGCTACTTACCACACAGCCACTCCTTTCAATGTAGGACATCAAGAAAACCCAAAGTACCATATAATGCATCTTGGATGAAGGGACAATTTTGAAAAAGTGCAAACTCATTGTTTGGGATGAAGCAACTATGGCCAATAAATGTTTCCTACAAGCACTTCATACCACAACGAGAGACCTTAGATCAAACAACAGCATCCTTGGAGGTGTGACTCTTCTTCTTGCAGGAGATTTTCAACAAATTCTGCCTATTCTACCCAAAGGAACACCCGCTGATAAACTTAATGCCCACCTTAAAAAATCCCTCCTTTGGTTGCATGTCCAATCAAAACAACTTACCATCAACATGAGATCACTCCTACAGACTGGCCAACCTACAACCCAGTTTTTGGAAATGCTCCTTAAAATCAGCAAGGGACAAATTACATCCGACGGCAACGGATACATTGACACTACCACCATTGGCCACAATGTCTCCAGCCCTAATGACTTATGTTCAGCCATTTACCTAAATCTTACAGTGGAATGCATAAAACCAGATTGGCTTCATGACAGGACTGTCAACACTCTTAACTATGGCTTACTCACTTGGCTACCTTCTCAAGAATGTTTTTACAGATCAGTTGACTACGTTACAGACGTCGATCAGGTTACACACTTTCCAACAGAATTTCTCAACTCCCAAGATCCTCCAGGACTCCCTCCCCATGCAATCCTATGCAATCTAAATGCACCCATACTAAGCAATGGAACTTGCCTTTTGGTCAAACAAATGATGGACCACTTCATTGAAGCCCAAATTATCATGGGACATGGCAAAAACAATACCATTTTCATTCTGAAAATTCTACTAACCCCAGCTGACTTCCCCTACTCTAAGCACAGACTTCAGTTCTCTCTGGAACTCAGCTTTGCCATGACAATTAACAAAGCAGAAAGTCAGTGACCGAAAGTTGTCAGATTGGACCTTTGAACATTGTGCTTTCACATGGACAGTTCTATGTCGGTTGTTTCAAAGTTGGCCATCCAGAGAACTTATTCATCTACGCTCTTGAAGGGAAAATGAAGAATGTCGTCTACAAAGTAGCCCTACAGTAGTTATTCTTCTACTGCATTCTTCACATCTATGCCGTTAGCAATCAGACTTCCTGTAAGCATTTCATTGATATTTTGCTTCATTTCCCTGATTGCTGTTAACAGTACATTACCTTCAATGACACTTCTTACTTCACACATGCTGTTCACTCATAAGCATGCTCTGACATTTATTTTTGTATGTGCCATTATTCTATTTGTGTGTTTATTATAAATGTTTGCTTTTCTTTATCATGCATGACTTTCATTGAAAAAAAGCTTCAATGAAATTGTGTCAGGTATTACAAGAAAAATAAGTACATGATACAAAAGGCTTCAAGTAGGATATAGGGTCCCTAATGCCTACTGCAATTGTGATCTCATTTCATGGACTTTCATTTATTACTAACTGCCAAATTTGTATTCAAAAAATTTTATTCATTACCTAAGTTTCTTAATACCACCATATCATAAGCTGCTAACAAAAATGGTAATTATACATTTTATGCTTATCAACTTGAAGCAACTTCTAACTGTGGGCTACAGCATCGAAAAGACGGGTGCATTTGTTAGTCTATATATATATATATATATATATATATATATATGCACACACACACACACAAACACATATATATATACATACACACACTTACACACACACACACACACACACACACACACACAAACACACGCACACATACATATATATAATATGGTGAATGGATGTTAAATGATGATGATGATATGTTGACGATACATATATATATACAGAAAGTTTAGGAACAACTTGGTGTATTGGGAAACAATCAATGACATTGGAGAGAAATAAGATTAAAAGTATAGTTGAAAAAAAGTTAGCTGACATGGAGGACTGGAAGACATCTGAATATTGGAAAAGATTTAGCTGTATCATGATGATTTGTGCCATTTATCAAAATGCCAACATCATGACTGCCACTTAATGTTCTGTGAACACTGTAGATGATGTAAGATGTGACATGGATAGCTGCAATGCAGACTATGAAACTGTGACTGTGGAAGGGACATAGCAGACATTCTAACTGTATTCACACAGTAGAGTTCATTCAACAACCAATGAACAGACCCGTAGGCTCAATTCAGATGGTTATGTGAAGCTGCTGCAAACTGTGGTCAATCTCTGGCTGGTGAGGATTATTGCTGGAAAACCATATGTGTGGCAGAAGAATTCAGCACATTGCCTTACTTCTGGAAAGAGTCAGAAGTGGTTATTGGGGAATATCTATGACAGTGCCAATTTCTATGTGTGGGGTGCAGTTGAAAAAGACACCAACTGTTTTGCCTGCAGCACCAAAGCTGAGCTGGTGGCCAAGGTCAAGGAATGTTCAAAGATCTCCCTAGGGACACAATGAAGAATGGATATGGTAAGTTCCAAAGCTGTGTTGAGGCTGTGATGGAAGGTGAGGGCTGCTTCTTTGAGTAAATTGTTATTTCTCAGCCATAATCTTGTTGATAGTTTTTGATTTTTTTAAAAATTTAGGCTGGGATATTACATTTTCTTTTCCTTTTATACAGACTATCAAATTTAGCCTGAACATCCTGTATGTATGTATACATACACACACACACACAAACACACACAAATAAATAAATAAATAAATATATATATATTATATATATATGCAGGCATGGCTGTGTAGTAAGAAGTTTGCTTCCCAACTGCACAGTTCTGGGTTCAGTCACACAGCATGACATCTTGGGTGTCTTCTACTATAGCCTCAGACCAACCAAAGCCATGTGAGTGGATTTGGTAGATGGAAACTGAAAGAAGCTTGTCATAACATTATGTATGTATGTATGTATGTATGTATGTATGCATGCATGCATGCATGCATGTATCGATGTGAGTGCGTTATTGTGTCTTTATTTGTCTCTGACCACTGGGGTCGATTTGTTTGGCGAAATTGCTTCCTAAAACAACTGGACCTGATGATATTATGAAGAAATTAACCAATAATGTTCTCTGGCCAGAGAATACATGAATTGTTTACAGTCAGAAAAAAAATAGCCTTTACAAATTGCAAAAAATACTTCAGGACATCACCAGGAGATGATCCAGTCCTGTTTGTTGAGGGTGATAATTCAAAACCTATGTAAAGTCTCTCAAAAGTAGACCAAAACATTGAGCAGCTAAGCAACAGGAATTTAAAGGCAGTCAACTGCATATGGAGTTTCAGCAACTGGCTGTTTGACATGACAACTAGACTGGAAAAATATAAAGAGCTATCTATGATAAATACTGCTTTTTCTCGTCCCTTGTTTGTTATTCTGTCAAACTATTGTGCCCGATGTTCATCTTATAAATGATAAATAGTAAATACTGTATGAACTGTTGGAACCTGAACTTCATTTTTGCAATTCCACTTCATATTCATATGACTGTTTCATATGCATATATATATAGTGAGATAGATAGATAGATAGATAGAGAGAGAGAGAGAGAGAGAGGGAGAGAGAGAGAGAGAGAGAGATACACATAAATATACTTATATGCAAAAGAAATTCAAAAGCAAAATCTGTGTGTGTACATGCATACATCATAATATTGTATATATGCGTGTGTTGTGTGTGTGTGTGAGTGGGTGTGTATACATACATAGATACATACATATACATACATACATATATATATATATATATATATATATATATATATATATATATATATATATATATATAGCTAGATAAATATACACAAACACATGTATATATTCCAATTGTTTCTTTCTTGTTTGTATAATTAATACTTGACCTTATATTGTTCCATCATCTATTGCCCTTGTGATAAATAACAAAATTATTATGATTATTATTAGTATCATGATTATTATTGTTATTGCTGTTGTTGTTATCCTTATTATAATTTTCTATTATGTCCCCTCCCACCCATATATTTATCTAGATACCTGTACCATCGTTTGACGTGTTCATGCTTTCATTATTGTGTATTGATGTCATCTCTTCATTCTTCTCATAGCATCTGCACTCAACTCTCAATTACTTACCATTACTGTAAGCTATATCAAAATAGATATTCATGCCAAAAGCAGTGTGGATGAGCAGTTTTTTCGAGAAAGTATTACCCAGTCCTTCCTCCCCACTTTTTCTCTGAAATAATATCAATATGATATATAATATAATATGATATAATATAATATAATACAATATAATATAATATAATGCATAATATAATATGATATGTTATAGGATCAAATTTTGGTTTTCTGCCAGTTTATTCATTCAACCAAAAATGTTTTCTTCCAAAATATTCAACAATAGAAAAAAAAATTGATAAAAATTTAAGAAAAGAAAAAAAATTGAGAAAGGAAGAAAACCATAAAATATTTTTTAGAAATCAAAAAAATAAAAAATAAAAATATACAATCAACACAAACAAAAATAACAAAAAAGGAAACAATAAAATATAATAAAAAACAAATAAATATGAATGAGGAGTGAAAAACGAATATTGATCATGACTTTATAAGTTAGTCATTCATATTTCTCTTCATTTTAAATTCTGATTCTTCACCACCACCCCACCCTCCCTTCTCTGCCACTCTTATTTTATTTGCATTTTTTTTTATATGTAGCTATTTTATTATTTTGTGTTTTCATTTGTCTCATCATTATTATTATTATTAATATCATCATCATCATTGTTGTTGTTATTATTACCATTATTATTATTATTATTACTGTTGTTGTTGTTACTTTTGGTTTTCATCATAATAGAATAACATGAGAGAAATTCTACTTTATTTGTTTATTTATTAAATATATTTTTATTACCCATAATTCTTCTCAAATTCTTTGCCCTCTAGCTTGCTTTAACCTCCTCAACTACTAACCTACAAGAATTCTGACTACTGTTGAAGTGAAACAAATTCCTAGGGGGGTGAAAATAGGTTTCAGAGTGAAAGACAACCTTGTAAAAACTTTAACAACAAACATCATAAATATCGGAACAATGCTATATTTCAAACAGTCTTTTATTCTAACTTGCAGAATCGACACATTAGCAGCCAGCTGGTGGCCTTTACAGGTTTTTTACATATCAAACATATAATGAATATAAAACATATTAATATGTATGTCTTTTATTTATTGTTCTTTTTTTTTTTAATTATTTTACTTTTACTAAATTGTTGCCTTTGTTGTTGTTGTTTAACCCAAAGTCAATCTTGAGAGAGTAGAAATATGATCAAAACTGTTCTGGTCATAACCATGCTGTCTTTGTTAGCAGACACATTTTATCAAAAACTAAACTGCGTTAATTATTGTTCACTTTTTCTAAAGTGGTAGGGTGTGGTTTAAGAGTGATTGGACTATTATTTCTAGCAAGTCGAACAAGTATAGGCACAGGCATAGCAGGATGGTAAGAAGCTTGCTTCCCAACTGTATAGGACCTTGGGCAGGAGTCTTCTATTATAGCCTCAGGCTGACCAAAGTCTTGTGAGTAGATTTAGTAGACAGAAACTAAAAGAAGCCCAATATACACACACACACACACACACACATATATATATATATATATATAGGTTATGAAGGGTATTGGAGTCAACCAAACCCTAAAGATCCAGGTAATACCGAGTAAGTGCTGTATACTGACTAGTTTTGCCCCTGACGTGGTTGCAACATGAGTGAGGAATATAACATGGGTCATGTATTAGCGTGTGTATATATAAAAAAGAATAAGATAAAGAGACGAATGGCAAAGGTAGAATTATATTTTATGTATAAAGTCTATGCATAAAGACTTTATACATAAAATATAATTCTACCTTTGCCATTCGTCTCTTTAT
>NC_068984.1:99185312-99194542 GCF_001194135.2 Octopus bimaculoides | reverse complement strand
ATATATATATATATATATATATATATATATATACATATACATATGTATATATATGTATATATACATGTGTGTGTGTGTGTGTGCGTGTGTGTGCTTGTTTTTGTGTCAATGTTTGCCCCTCCCCCACTCGGCAACTGGTGTTTACATTCCTGTAATGTAGTGGTTTGGCATAAAGAGATCAATAGAATAAGTACTAGATTTAAAAATAAGTCCAGCCGGGTTGGTGGGCATTTATTCGACTAAAAACCCTTCAAGACAGTGTCCCAGCATGGCCACAGTCAAATGACTGAAACAAGTAAAAGATATAAGATAAAAGATAAAACTATGCAAACGTTTTCTCATTGGTTCATTTGCTAGAATGTTCCCTCTTATGATGTTATTGTTTAGTCTCAAGTCTGTGATCAAAGTCATTCCAGGTGTAATCATCCCATCATTTTCCATATATGAAAGAAACCCAGAATGACATGGTCTGATGTATTCTCTTTCAAGGTAATAGGGTGTGAATTTAGAGTGACCTGGTTGCTAACTCTAGCTTCTTGAAGGACTTCGCATAGATTCCTTTGTTGACCAGCTCTAAGACCGAATATGTTTTTTCTCATCCCTATTTTGATGACAATATATTACTTTTTAAGGTACCAGGCTGGCAGTATCATTAACACTCTGGGAAAAATGCTTAGCAACATTTTGTCTATGTTTATGATCTGAGTTCAAATTCCACTGAGGTCAGCTTTGCCTTTTGTCTTTTTAAGGTTGATAAAAGAAGTACCAGTTGAGCACTGGGATCAATGTAATCAATTGACTTATTCCTTCCTCCAAACTTGCTGGCCTTGTGCCAAAATTTGAAACTAATAGCTAACTTGTTAACCATAAATATTTGTTCATGCATATGGTTATGTCAAAGATTACCAATTTCTTCAAAAGATGCTACTTACTTCACCCTCAAGAATATCATTCTCTTAAATAGATGTATCATCATTTAATTCATTCTTATCAGTATCATATTTTTACACTTTTTTTTTTTAATATAATTGCTTGATTTGGGCATATCTATTTCAGTACAACATTTCACCATTTGCTGTAGTCCTTTGTGATTTCTTTAATAAATTTAAGCATCCTGAGAGTCCTCTTCACCATTTTTTTCTCAGACTTCATCTTTCATCAGTTTTTTTCTCCTCACTTGGATTACTTAGCACTTTTTTCTCATCAAACAATAAAATTTCTATACCTATCCCATCTCCATACAAACAGAATCTTCTCTCCTTCATACAAAATCAGATTCTCTTGTACCCAATTTTTCTCTCAGTTCATTTATGTTACACCATTTTTGCTTTGAACTTTATACTTCAAAATGAATGGGCTCACCTTGTTTCTTTCCTGTTTTCACAAATCCTCTGCATGCAATGCACGTTGTGTCCTTGAGCAAGACACTCTACTTTACATCGTTCCAGTCCACTCAGTTGGCAAATATGAGTAGTACCTGTATTTCGAAGGGCCAGCCTTGTCACATTTTATGTTACACTGAATGTCTCTGAGAACGACATTAAGGGTACACATGTCTGTGAAGCACTCAACAACTTGAACATTAATTTTACAAGCAGGCTGTTCCATTGATCAGATCTACTGCAACTCTTGCCATTGTAACCGATGGAGTGCCAGTTTAATGCCCATTTTTCATTAATATGCAACATTGCATTTCATGCACAATCTACTTCTCAGTTGAGAAATCCCTTTGCCATCTTCAGAAGTAATAAATTTCAAACCTTTATTTACACCATTCTTACTGTGGCTACTCTACATCATCATCATTAAACATCATAAAACATCCAAATTTCAATGATTGCAAAAGTCAAATAGAATTTCTTGTGGCAGATTTTCTACAGGTGGATGCCCTTCCCATTACCAATCCACATCAATATTTATAAATCAATAAACGATAATCTTAAACAATAACTATCTTATCTGATGGAAAAGTATGGACTGGACATGAGAAAGGAATCGGTTGATGTGTTTCTGAAACCATGAATACTTAAACAATAGTCATTCAGCAACATAGTAATAATGTTTCATGGAAGTTAATACATTTTACCTGTGCTACTAATGAGAAAGTTATGATTGTCTCACATGCTCATACTTTTAACTCAAACTCATATAGGTTTATGTTAAAGCAAAGTTACCCCCCCCCCAAAAAATACTAGTTTTAATTGACAACTATGATGATATTGAAGATGATGATAATGACAATAATATTAATTATAATAATGGTGATAATGATGATGATGATGATGATGATGATGATGATGATGATGATGATGAAGATGAAGGTAATGTTGATATTGAGTAGGAGAATAATCATATAAAAACATTATGATGCTAGTGGTGATGATGATGATGATGATGATGATGATGATGATAATGACCATAGCATTTTTGATATGTTAACAATTTTCTTAATAATAATTATGATGAGGAAGTAGATGAAAATAATGATGTGATGGTGATTAATGATGATGATGATGATGATGATGATGATGATGATGGTGGTGGCTATAATGATGATGACAATGATGATGTTGAAGATGATGATGGTGATGACAAAAACGACAATAGTGGTGGTGACAACAAGGACAATGATGATGATGATGGTGACGTCAATGATGCCAGCAACAACAACAGTGATGATGATGATGATGATGATAATGATGATGTTGATGATGATGATGATTAAATTTTCTTCTCACTATAATTTCTCTGTAATCAAATGTGGATCTACAGACCAATAATATCATGATGCAGACATTCAGACACATATGTCTGTATGTCCCTATCTATGATGGAATCTCAACCAATCTAAGAATAAACTAAAAATTCTCAATGTATTGGACTGAATTTCCATTCCTTTGTATAATGCATGGTGTGTGGTGTATGGTGTATGGTATGCCATTATTGTGGGGGAATGTTATTGCTAGTAAAGGTGGTTGTGGTGATGGTGGTAATGGTTGTGGCAGTGGTGGGAGCGGTGATTGTGATTTGTGATGGTAGAAGTGGTGGTGGTGGTGATAGCAGTGGTGGTGATAGCAGTGGTGGTGGTGGTGATGGTGGTGGTGGTGGTGCTAAAACTATCTCTTAAAACACGAAGTCAAAGATTTAGTTTCAATTTCAACTTGCCATCATATTTTTTCATTTTCACTTGAATAAATAGGGTTCTTTGGGAAATGCATGAATGTAATAACTTCATATTTATTGCCCTTTAAAATGTTCTAGCATGAAAAATTCATTAAATATGTAAAAATTATAGATGTGATCCAGAAGATGACTACCTAACTGATTAGTTAAGTTCAATCTACCATATTTTACAACCCCAAGCTTCAAGACAAACCAGTGAGGGAGCATCTAGATGGTTGTTTTGCTTGCTAGAAATAACAGCCAAATATTCATCAAGCTACACCTTGCCATCTTCAAAAAGGGAAGGATGCATTTAACGATATAGTCTTGGATATGTTAATAAAAAATAAGATAGGGTAGTTATGTCTGGAAAGCTTTTATCGTATGAAGAGAGCTGACTTGAAATTATGCAGAAACAAAAACTAGTTTATAGAACATGTTATTTATCTAACGTTCAAACTTTGACCATCCCCACTTCATTTCTGGTATATTTTACATATGACTACCTTATCCTATATATTCATAGGTTTTAATATGGTTAACTTAGATATATGGGGCATGCAGGCATGGCTGTGTGGTTAAGAAGCTCATTTTTCAACCACATGGTTTCAGGTTTAGTTCCACTGTACAGCTCTATGGGCAAGTGTCTTTTACTATAGTCCAGAGTCAATTAATGCTCTGTGATTCAATTTGGTTATTGGAAGCCAATTGTACATATATATATATATATATATATATATATATATATATATATATATATATATATATATATGTATTCAGGTGATAATCTTGAAAAAATATAGAAAAAAGTGAAAGGGGTACAGTGAACTTGCTGTAAGGAGTGGAATATCCAACGTTTCTGATTAAACCCCTTGTCAGGGAGCAGAGAAAAAGAGAAGAAAAAGAGAAAAAGAGAAGAAAAAGAGAAAAAAGTCAAACAGAGTTTACATCCTCTCAGCTTGAAAAACTGGCTGCAACTGATAATGGATGCAGAATAACATGGGCTGCTAATGTGAAACAGAATTTATAAGAGAGAGTGTGCAGAAAGGAGAAGGAAAAGGGTGATGTAGCGACTCTTTTTCTCTGCTCCCTGACAAAGGATTGAATCCAAAATGTTGGATATTCCACTCCTCATGGCAAGTTTTGTTTGATTTATGTACTTGCTTTTATATTAAATTTTACTTTTTATTTTCGATTCTTTGTATAAGTCATGTTATTCTTTATATGAGATGATTTCTTTCTTGTGTCTCAGATCTTTATGTAGACCCACAGCACACTATAACTACTAAAATGTATTGTTATAAAAATGAACGAAATGGTGAATAAAAAATGAGGTTCCATATAAGATTTTGTTGTTGAAATTTGTGGGCAATAAATTCCTTATATTTCTACAATACGCGAAATGTTTTAACCTTTTTATACAATTCCTAATAGTAGTTAACTATATAAATACAGTTGGACTTTTTCATGTATATCAAATGGCTATGAGGGTCTACCTAAGTAAAATAGGAATCAAAGAGGCCCATAGGCAAAAAGTGGATGAGAACCACAGATCTAAACAAAGTCGCTATATCTCCACAAAATACACACACAACTTAATATCAAAATGACATCTTATTCACATTGCCCTCGCCATTCTACAGATACTGCAGCAAAACTACACTACCCTTACACTAATCACCAAAAAACCAAGCTGCAAAAACAACAGATATCAAGTAACACCCCACCCCACACCACCACCACCACCAGCATACATCCACACATCTACATCAAATCCAGTGTCTTGCTTGTTCTAAAAAAAAAATAGAAGTTGCATGCAACAACTCCATAACATCTACGTACAAACAATACATCAGTTCCATCATTGA
This sequence comes from Octopus bimaculoides, assembly GCF_001194135.2. Classification (NCBI taxonomy): domain Eukaryota; kingdom Metazoa; phylum Mollusca; class Cephalopoda; order Octopoda; family Octopodidae; genus Octopus; species Octopus bimaculoides. The sequence continues at coordinate 99,189,512 of NC_068984.1, read as the reverse complement.
CAATGCTTGTCCTGCAAGGACAACGACAATAAACTAAAAAGTGCACAAATGAGTGCACTACACAACATCACAGTTTGTACACAGACCACACCCTTAGATCACTTACACAATAGAATAAAAATGCATTAAACATGAAAAAAATCCCCTGAGCATGGGAAATGTATGACTATTTAGGGCATGGGGACACCAATTTGTTGCCTGGAGACTCACAAGTCAAAGGTTAATATATGTATGCCATGACTTTCTGTCAATAAAAAAATTCTGTAGGCCTCAGTGCATTACTTTGCCCAGGGGACTATAATGTTTTTGAGACAATGTTAAGACAGCCTGTTGAGGGGTGCTGTTTGTTTCTGCAGCAAGCTTCAAGCCTCATGACCTCTGTTACTGCAGGTCATTACTCAACTAACTTTGGGAATTAGTTTTAATTGCCATTTGAAGCTGTTTCCTTTTCACAAATACTTTTCAGAATCTTTAGAATTACATGACTATCACTTCTTACTTCCTCACTACTAGCAAGAAATCCTCTACCAATTTGCTGAATATAGCAGCTATATCTCCCAAATCACACCTTACTACAGACTTAAGGAAAAGATGCATTAGCTAGTGTAGCCCTACATACTGTTAAAAAGGCAAGATGGCCATAGTTGGAATACCTTCAATCATAGACTTAAACATTCAAGGTTGTGTTGAGGGCTATCCAACAACAATGAATGTCATAAAGAAAGAGGTTATTTTTTTCTCAGTTTGCTATCAAATCATCTGTCACTCCAAACTTCACATTCACTTCGTTTGTTTCTTCCTACAATTTCCAACCTTGAGAAGGAAAATCCCACAGCGGAAAATCTTGTTTTTAGCTAAGAAAGGAAACAGAACATTATGTTTAGATAAGAATAACATCAAAGACTAGTGTTTAGGTTAAGAAAGGAAATAGAGTCTTGTGTTTAGTAAGAATAACAAGACATATTTAAGTAAAAAAGGGAATAGGGTCGTATTTATATTAGGATGGAAACAAACACTTGTGGTTAGTTAGAAATGAAGGGTACCTTAATACAGTACTGAACCTTTTATCCAATTTCCAGAAATCCAGGAATACTGAATTGATAAAAATTAAACATACTCTTCTTTAATATTGTATTAATTTGTACCAAGATCTGTTAAGTAAAATCACTTTCTTTGCATCATCTAATTTTCATCATACAAACATTATACTTTATATATACAGTTTGAAATATTTTGAGAATTTTTAAGTGGATTAATAAATATGAATTAGACTCTGCTTTAGAAGTGTACTAATTTGAATCAGTTAAAAGCAATTTAGCTCTCTAATTATCATTGTTTATTTTATATTTTAAGGAAAACCCAAAAAGAAAAACGCAAATTCAGAAATCTAGAACACTTGTTGGATAAGTGATTTAGTATTGTACTAACAAATCAATGTTTAACTGATATAAGATGACATATTTAATTATAAGTATAGTAGAGTGGATCAATAAGAGAGAACCTTTGAATGCATCTTATGCCAAAAAATCTAAGACTACACTAGAAATGTGCTCAGCTGTTTTTATAATGGCAAGCCATGATTTTAAGATGATTTGGTCACAATGTCTAGTATGTCCGTTGGCTGCTTTATTGGTTCATGGTGGTTATAGTTGATGTAGTTTAGCCCCTAGTGAGTACCAATCCTACAAAAGTATGACCAATGACTTTCCTGCTGTGATGACCTCATCTTTATTCAGGTGTTGTGTATCATCACTGGGGCATGTAGTTTGAAGGAGATGTGGCTGATGTTTGTTGCAAATCATATAGATGTTCTTATAACTGGATATTTTTAATGTTGAAATTCTGAAGTCGTTTGTGTTGGCAAAGAGTTAATCAAACTTCTATATCCAACACAAGTCATTAAAATATCAAAGAAATCACCCACCAGATCATGTTGTTAGTTATTATAGGGTTAACATCTAGGTAGTTCCAAACACCTACTCAATCCAGGTCTATCAGCAAAACTCCTCCTCCTTCTCCTTCACTGCCGCCGCCGCCACCACCACCACTACCACCACCATTACTATCATCGTCACCATCGCTAACATAACCCTCTTCATCTAACTGCTATTACTTTTGGTTCCTGGCTCAGTCCCACTGTATGCTACCTTAAGCAAGTGTCTTCTACCTATAGCCTTGGGCTGACCAAATCCTTGTGAGTGGATCTGGTAGATGGAAACTGAAAGAAGACTGTTGTACATATATATATATATGAGTGTGTGTCTTTGTGTCTGTGTTTGTTCCCCTCCACCACTTGACAATTGGTGTTGGTGTGTTTACATTCCTATAATTTAGCAGTTCAGCAAAAGAAACTGATAGAATAAGTACCAGGCTTAAAAAGAAAATGAATATTGAGGCCAGTTAGTTTGACAAAAATTCCTCATGGTGATACCCCAGTATGGCAGCAGTCTAATGACTGAAAAATCTGAGAGATTCAGGAAAAGATTCAAAATCATTGACATTGTTCTTTCAATTGCCAGTCTCTGTCAAGCCATCCAACTCATGCCAGCATGGCAAAACGGACATTAAATGATGACTTGTGATGATAAGCACTGCAGTTTCAGTGATAGTTTGAATATAAATCAAACACATTTCCTTATCTCACTTGAAATAATTGTTTCATAAATGTTATTACTTAGCAATAGGAACATAGTGATCTGCTCTTCATCGTAATCTTTCAATCATCCCTAAATAAAATGAATGTACAACTATTTAATAGATAGGATTATTTACCACTAAAATAGCTTGATTTTCACCATCCACCACAAGAGAAACATTTTTCTGTTTTCTGTTAATAAATTCACACATCCAATGCCATCATATTGTTTCAAAAGACATATACATACAACTGCATCATGTACACATCTATCAACTCATTAAAGCGAACATGTTCAAAGAAACTCCAGCAGAACACAACTGTCAATGTAAACATGTGACCTATGAACTGAATAAACCAAACACCAAACACCAAACAACAAAGTGGTTTTCCTTACTTCATTTTTAAGACTCAAAATACAAAAGTTGAATAACAAACCTTATCTTGTGTTAGCTGAAGAGCCATGTAATGGCAAAACTAATAGTTGTGATGTTAAGACAAGATAACCAGCTATTAAAGTAAAAATGTGTGTGTGCATATCTATCTACTTATCTGTATATCCATCCATCCATCTGTCTGTCTGTCGGTCTGCTTATCTATCTATCTATCTATCTATCTATCTATCTATCTATCTATCGATCTATCTATCTATATGTATAGTACAAAGGGAACTCATGGGATAGGGAGTTGTTGAAGGAGTCACAGAATGCGTGATGAAAGAACATTGACAAAATAATAGCAATAAAGCTGAAATGAAGACCAAACATACAGTGTGTGTGTTTAATTGACAAAATATGTCCATCCCGAAGTATAACAATATCTGTTTCAGCACACAATTTCAAATGAAGAATCTGGCAAAGCAAATATATAAATGTATATAATATAATATATATATATTCATGTGACTTTGCATGTGACTCTTGTGCGTGTGTGTGAGAGTGTGTGTGTGTGTGTGCATGCATGCATGTGTGTGTGTATGTGTGTGTATGTGTGTGTGTGTGTGTGTGTGTGTGTGTGTGTGTGTGTGCATATATGTTACAATTGATATATTCACTGTCTTTAACATGGTTACAATATGATTATCTAAATCTTAAGATAGAACACCCTAGAATAAATATGGACTGATTGTGATGACAACTTCAATTGAATTATAAGGTTTGATCAAAATACATACATGCACATATTCACAGGCACACAAAAACATACAAGCACACACACACACACATGCACACACACACATACAAATACATATAGTTCTTTATAAAGACAAACAAAGAAATAATCAAACAAATTTATGTAAATATTCAAAATAATATTAATATAGCAAAAACCTGAAAAAATTTTGTTCTTACCTTTACTGTTTATTTATTTATTCATTCATTTTATTTCAGTTTTCATATTTAAATTCCATTTTTCCAAAATGGAATCATTTCAATTCTGACAGACCAGACAGTAAAAGAGGGGGGAAAAAGAAAGAAAGAAAGAAAAGAAACTCAAGAACTTGATTTCCATCATATCTTCACATATCTTCTTCATAATCTCCTATCCTATATATATATATATAT
>NC_068984.1:99181422-99184444 GCF_001194135.2 Octopus bimaculoides | reverse complement strand
CATGCATTCATAAATACATACATGCTTACATGCATACATATACATATATACTTACTTACAGACAGACATACTTATATACAACCATGCATGCTTACATATATTTATATATGTATACATAAATTGATACATACATAAATACATACATATATAAATACATACATATATACATACATACACTCATGCATACATATATACATCATGTATGCATGCATATATACATACTTACATAAATACATACATACACATACACATACATACGTACATACATATATACATACATACATGCATAGAAATATGCATACATACACACATACACATATACATATGTATATTTACTTACACACTCACACACTCACACTCACACATACACACATATATATGTATGATGTAAAGTTCTATTGATTCAGAATGGATGCTGATGTTGAACATATTGCTAAGATATCTTCATTTAATATAATGACTGCATAATTCACCCACAACTAAAAATCAGAGAAATTGATACAAATATAAAAATTGATATTTTACCTACTATCATATCTACTATATATATATATATATATATATATATATATATATATATATATATATATATATATATATATTATACATATGTGCGTGAGTCTGTGCAAACATATATGCACAGACTCACACACAAATGCACACAGATGCACATACACACATATAATGTACAATTAAAGATAAATGATTTTAAACTTAAAAACAATGAATATTGAGTGAATAATTGAATAATTGAATAAATCACTTAATAGATGTGTAGAATTTAATATTATGATTAGTTAACAGTGACTCCGAAGTTTTGCTGGTGGTGCCTTATATAAACTGTGAAGGACAGCAATACAGTATTCCCTTGCCTATCTTGGTTTATTATTTAAGCTTACAATCAATTCCTCTGTGTTGTTTTGCTTTTATAATAAAATAGATATATACAAATTATAAAAATAATTAAAAAATATATACAGTACAATAATGTTTCTACTTCACAGATTTTCACCTCTTGTGGGGTGGGAGTGGTGGAACATAACACCCACAATAGTCGAAGGATTACTGTATGTCTTAACTACTTAAAGGTGGCAAGCTGACAGAACTGTAAGCATGCCAAGCAAAATGCTTAAGATCACTTTATTCAGCTTTATGTTCTGAGTTCAAATTCCACTGAGGTTGACTTTACCTTTCAGTCTTTCAGGTTCAATAAAATAGGCACCAGGGGTCAACGTAATTGACTTCTTCTCCTGCCACAATTTGAAACAAGTCTGTCTTAAGTGTTAATTCCTATTATTGAGGGTTTGTTGAAATTGGTGAAGACTGTGGGATTGAGGCTTTAAGAAGGAGATTAAACTGTAAAATGTTGATGGTAAGAATTAATGGCAGTTGTTGGCATATAATTTAGGTGGAACTGTGTATTAGGTGCATAGGCTGAGAGATTGGAGAGTTTCTTCAGGATGAGCTGATACTTCTCTGCATCGAAAGGTGACAGCTCTGGTATTATGGACATGTGATTAGAATGTCACAGGAAAGAATTATCAGATGGATTCTTCAAGCTGAGCCAACCAGCAGGAGACCTAAGGAGTAAACCAAGAATGAAATGGTTGGATAATATCCATAGTCTCAGCTGGTCATGTGAGAAGGTATAGTGGGAATTGGAGGCAATGGGAAAACAGTAGTGAAGACAGGTGGCTTAGTGGTTAGGGTATTTTCCTCACAATCATCAGGTTGTGAGTTCAATTCCCAGTGGCACATTGTGCCCTTGAGCAAGACACTTTATTTCACATTACTCCAGTCCACTCAGCTGGCAAAAATGAGTTGTACATGTATTTCAAAGGGCCATCCTTGTTGCATTCTGTGTCATGCTGAATTGCATTGAGAACTACATTAAGGGTATGCATGTCTGTGGAGTGCTCAGCCACTTGTGCTTTAATTTCATGAGCTGGCTCTTGCATTGATTGGATCTACTGGAATCCTCATTGAGTAACCAACAGAGTGCCATTATCTACAGAGATCCCAAGGTAAGTGTTTTGTATAATAACGCAGAACCACCCAACATCATGAACATGGTGCTTTTACTAATTATTTTAGGTGTCTATGTAGTTATAAGATGACACACTCTTGATTCTTCCAGTTTCATCCAGGATGTGACTGATAGAAGGAGAGAAGGCTGCACAAGTATTTGGCTGGTATTCATTTACAGTTGAGTAGAATGAAGCAATATAGAATGAAGTGCCTTGTTCAAGGATACGACATACCACCCAGGCCAGGAATTGAACCAATGACCTTATAAGATGAACACCATAACCCATGTGCCCATGCACCATCAGAGGTTTTTAGAATAATGCAATAAATCAATAAATAAAAGGGTTTAGTGGTTGAAGAAAGGCTACAAAGAGGTATCAGTATCTTTAATGACAAACACACACACAGACATGCATGTGCATTCATGAGTGTGTGCATTACAAATACACACACATACACATACATATATATCATGCATGGAAGCAAAATCTAGAAGCAAAGTGTCTTAAAGTTAACTTAGCAAAGACCAAAATTCTAGGAAGCAGGAAGACAAACAAGACTCTATTGCCTTGTTCCTGCTCAGTACAAAGGAAAGATATAGGCAGGAATTCCCAATGGCATACCTTGTGCAAGCTATGGACACACAAGTGGTGCTGTGGAATCACAGGCAAGTTTACGGAGAAAGTAGAGTTTATATCTGGACACATAAGAAATGCATTTTATCAAATGCTCTTGAAACTTCCAACATGGTAGTAAATAGTTTTAGTTACCTTAGCCATAGAAGTGGATGTTCTGAAAGTATAGTTGCAAGAATAAGAATAGGATGAAGAAAGTTCAAAGAACTATTAAATGAGTTGGCAACAAAATGTCTCATTTTCTCAGAGTGGAGAATTAATTGTATGATGCTTTTGTACAAACAGCAATACTACATTGTGATGAGATGTGGACCCTGAACAACAGATGAAATACATAGACTAGAGCAGAATGAAACTAG
>NC_068984.1:99164902-99175870 GCF_001194135.2 Octopus bimaculoides | reverse complement strand
CTCTCTCTCTCTCTCTCTCTCTCTCTCTCTCTCTCTCTCTCTCTCTCTCTCACCTTCTAGGTATCTATCTGTCTGTCTGTCTCTGTCTGTCTGTCTATCTACTTTAATCACTTACTGGGGCACTGCTTTAAAAAGTTTTTAGTCAAAGGGATTGACTCCAGTACTTTTGTGCTTTTTTCAAGCCTGGCACTTATTCTTATCGGTCTCTTTTGCCAAACTACTAAGTTACAGGGACATAAACACACTAACATCAGTTGTCAAGTAGTGATGAGGTAACAAACACGGACACAAAGACACACACATAGATATATACATACCTATATATCTATCTATCTATTTATCTATCTATCTATCTCTCTCTCTCTCTCTATATATATATATATATATATATATATATATATATCATCATCATCATCATCATTTAGCGTCCGTTTTGCATGCTAGCATGGGTCGGACGGTTCGACCGGGGTCTGGGAAGCCAGGAGGCTGCACCAGGCTCCAGTCTGATCTGGCAGTGTTTTGACAGCTGGATGCCCTTCCTAATGCCAACCACTCCCAGAGTGTAGTGGGTGCTTTTTATGTGCCATCGGCATGGATATCACAACTACAATTTCCATTTGATTTTTATTTTGATGCTGATGTATTTGACTCAATAGGTCTCCTCAAGCACAGTAGTATATATAAATATATATATATATATATATATAGACATGACATGATTCTTTCTATTTTCATCTACCAAATCTACAAGGCTTTGGTTGGCCCAAGGCAACAGTAGCAGACACTTGCCCAAGGTACTATGCAATTGGATTGAACCCAGAGCCTTGTGGGTGGGATGCAAATTTCTTACTACACAACCATGCCTGCACTTATATATATATATATATATATATATATATATATATACACACACACACACACACACACACACACACACACACACACACACACACACATATATATATATATATATATATATATATACATACATATATCATTCACTTTGCTAACAGGAAAAAGATGGCATATTGACAAGATGATTCCATCCCTTACCATAGAGAACAGCTAATCAACTGAGGGATTACATTGATACAAATAAGCCAAAACAAAGGACTGTGTATCTCCTTTGATACAAGAGTAACAAGATCACATCTATACATAGATTTGTAGGTCTGTTACTCAAACTTGTACATTGGAGGCAAGATATGAACACATCACTGGAAATGGCAGGAATTAAATATCTTCTAAAAACTACTAAAGAATGCTTATGCTAGAACTACAGATGTAATTGTAAAGAAGACTGGGAACTACTTTAGTTATATTTACAAGGGAGACATGAACTAGATTGTTCTGAATAGCATTGCAGCATGGCATTAAAAAAGCATCAACCCATAGAAACCATGCAAAATCAGACATTAGTGCTTAATACAGTCCTCAGAACCATCGAATCCAGTCAAACCTTCCAACCCATGCCAGGATGGAAGATGATGAGGATAAAAGATGATGATGATAATGATAAGGATGACTGATGGTGATAATGACAACAACAATGACACACGTGTATGAATCTCAAATTAAGCTTACTACTATATTTTTCTCTCACCATCTCTGTGCTATTAATGAACTATGAATGATAATTACTTCATTATATACCTTCCTTTACTCGCCTTCTTCTGTAATATTGATAATATAATTTAATATCCTGGTCTGTTTTGATGGCTATCTTTTAGTTCCAATATTACACACAGATGATTCTAATGCTCTTTTCTATAAGCTAGCTTTTACTAAAGAGATGATGAGCTCTCTGTGTTGTACACAGTCAAATGCCTTGGCATAATCTATGAAGCAAGTAAATGAATCTTTTTGTACTTGCATCTGCTTTTATGTTAGAATGTTGCAGCAGCAAAATATGGCATCTTTTATACATCTGTTGGCCTTAATTTTGAATTATATTAGAACCAAAAGGCAGCAATCAAAATAGACCGATAATTGTTAGAACTAGCTGAGAAAAAAAGAGGTGTAATACAAAATTTGTGTTATCACTTATGTTATCTGTGTTATCTATTTATTGGGTCATCCCATAAATAATGCAGTTTTTTTATACTTCTTTTATTTTTCAAAATTAAGATAAACAACGTTCTTTTTTAATCTAAAAGTTATTTTTTCATCTTCATTTTCTTCAATGCTCTTCCATCTATCTGGTAGACTTGGAAGGCCTCTCTTTCAAAATTCACTTGTCTGTGATGAAAAATACTCTTCCAGTACTGTTCTGACCTCATCTACAGAATTCAGATTTTTTCCATCTAAATGATTTTGAAGACTGTGGAATAAATGATAATCAGATGGGGCAATGTCTGGCAAACATGGTGGGTGGAGCATCGTTTCCCATTCAAACTGCTCCAGCCTTTGGAATGTCATCCTCGCTGTATGTGGCTGAGTATTATCCTGGTGGAAGAACACCTTTCATCTTGAAACCAAAGATGGTCATTTTTCATCTGGTGCTGACTTAAGTCACTCATGCTGCTCAAAGTATCTACTCCTATGTTATCTTTCAGTTTGGGTTAAATATTTAAAGTGGACTAAACCTTTCATATCTCATCAAACAGATAACAACACCTAACATGGGTGAAGACCTTCTTTAGCCTGGGGTACCGGTGTTTCTCCTTTCCCTGCCCACTGTCTTTGGTGCTTGACATTTTTAATGAGAGCCCATTTCTTGCCACCAGTCACTATTCAGTCCAAAGAAAGGTTCATTCGTGAGACATGACAACAAATAAGAGAACACATTCACTCTCTGCATGCGATTAGACTCAGAAAGTTTGTGAGGAACCCATTGACCCAATTTGCTGACTTTTCCAATGACATGCAGGTGTGGATGAATGGTTGAATTACCAAATACAAGCTTCTCTACTAGTTCCTCAACAGTTATGATGGGATTTTTATCCACCAGCATTTGCAGGACATCTTCTTTGAGCTCTACAGATCTTCCAGGATGAGGCCCATCTTCTAGGTTGTAATTTCTAGCTCAGAATTTCTGGAACCACCATTATTTGCAGTCAGCAATGAGAATTTACAAGAATTTGTTGATGTTGTAAAAGAGAAAAGTGACAATAGAGGCATAAATATGAATGTAGAAGACAAAAATAATGGTTAGTATTAGAACAAAACTAAAGAAAACAAATATGAAGGTAGGTGGAGAGAAGCTTGAGTAAGTAAAAGACTTCAGATTTTTAGGAAAAATAATAAATCAGGGAGATTACTATGAAGAAGAAGTTATTCAAAACAACATTTTATAAGAATGGAAAAGATGTTCACCTTAAAAGACTACATTGCATCTAAAACTGAGGCTAGTAAAATGTTACACTATGCCAATTGCCCTCTCCAGAGAAGAAACTTGGACAATGCATACAGTAATGGAAAAAATAGGAGCCTTTGAGATGTGGATCTTTCATAGATTGAGTAGGATAAAGTAGAAAGACATGATAACAAATGCTGCAGGATTGGAAAAGCTAAATATTCAAAGACACCTATTGCCAAACATCAAGCCCACAAAGCTATTATTATATTGGGTCATCTCATAAATAATGTGGTTTTTTTCAGTTGTATGAACTAAAAGTTGGAGGGGATGGGATAAACTACCTGCATCAACTTGCTATAAAGGCAGATAGTAATTTTGCTTTGTACTTATTCTTAGTGCAAGTTTTGTAGAGTGCAGCTCGATTTAAACAGTTATTTTTTCAAAGCTATAATGGAAGTGACAAAGGAGCATATTCAGCATATTTTGCTTTATGAGTTCAATAAAGGCAACAATGTAATGGAAAGTGTGAGTGATATTAATGCAGTATATGGGGATTGGACAATAAGCTTAAGCCAATGTCAACAGTGGTTGCAGAAATTCCAAGCCGGAAACTGCAGCCTAGAAGATGAGCTTTGTCCTGGACGATCTGTTGAGCTCAACAGGAACATCCTGTAAACCCTGGTGGAACAAAATCCCATTGTAACTGCTGAGGAAGTCACAGAGAAGCTTGTATTTGGTAATTCAACCATTCATCAACACCTGCGTGCCCTCAGAAAAGTCAGCAAATTGGGTCAACAGGGTCCTCACAAACTTTCTGAGTCTAATCGTGCACAGAGAGTGAACGTGTGCTCTTCTTTGCTGTCACATCTCATGAATGAATCTTTTTTGGACTGAATAGTGACTGGTGACGAGAAATGAGTTCTCTATAAAAATGTCAAACACCAAAGACAGTGGGTAGGGAAAGGAGAAACACCAGCACCCCAGGCTAAAGAAGGTTTTCACCCATGTAAGGTGTTGTTATCTGTTTGGTGAGATATGAAAGGTTTAGTCTACTTTGAACATTTAAACCCAAACCAAACGATAACAAAGGAAATCTGCTGTGAGCAGCTTGAGCAGCTTAAGTCAATGCTAGAAGGAAAACAACCATCTTTGGTTTCATGAAGGAAGGTGTTCTTCCATCAGGATAATGTTCAGCCACATATAGCGAGGATGACATTCCAAAGGCTGGAGCAGTTTGAATGGGAAACGATGCTCCACCCACTATATTCACCAGGCATTGCTCCATCTGATTATCATTTATTCCACAGTCTTCAAAATCATTTGGATGAAAAAAATCTGAATTCTGTAGATGAGGTCAGAACAGTATTGGAGGAGCATTTTTTATCATGGACAAGTGAATTTTGGAAGAGGTGCCTTACAAGTCTACCAAATAGATGGAAGAGCATTGTAGAAAATGAAGATTAAAAAAGAACTTTGTTTATCTTAATTTTGAAAAATAAAAGAAGTATTTATGGGGTGACCAAATATTTTGGACATATAATGTGTTGTGAGTCTCAACCCAAGGCAATTTTGACAAGAAGAGAACTAAAGGACATCAATAAGGTTTGTGAAGTGGCAGCATAAAAGAGTTGACTGGAAACAGGAACCTGACTGGTTGAATGCTTCACAACACAGAGGGAACAGGAGAGTCTTCGCAAGCTAACTCCTGAATATAAAGTGGGCACATGGCTGATGAATTTAATGCCATGCAATGTTTAATAGTTCCTAGATTTCCGATTACATTTTATTGAAGAGACATAGCCAGCTTGAAATGGCAGTTATGCAGAAATAGCAAGGATTCTATGATTAATGGTAAAAATGAAAAGAAATCAAATTTAATTTAATCAAATAAATGTCTATAGACAAGATCGATCTCCTCCCTAATAAAGGAAAAAAAATGGGTTCTTGGAAAAAATGGGTTCCCTTAACACAGAGAATAACCAATAAACTGGTATATATATATATATATATATATATATATATATATATATATATATATATATATATATATATATATATATATATATAGGATACTAGAAGAAAAGTATAAATTTCACGTATAGTTCCAGTAGAAGATAGATCTGGAATCCACATGACTGAAGAAAGCCATCAAGGATATAGGCCCAGCAGCTGAAACTAGCTTAGCTCAAGGTGGTTCTGGTTGGTAAGAGACTGCAAATGGAGTCCTTCTGTAGGTGAAGACTAGTTCTGTTCTTGCTGCCCCACTCATCTGAAGCATACCGGCTAAGGAGTGAAATGCTTTTGACCCTGAGATACCTGCTGACAATATGGAAGAGCAAGAGTGAAAGAGTGAGAGAGTGGGGAGAGTAGTCTATTAGCCTTAATGCCAACTCAAGAAGCTTCTTCTCTCTTTATTGAAACAGCATCTTTAGTACTTAGGATATAGCAACAGTCTGTCACTGACAACCTTATGCCTATTTGCTTTAGCAACCTGAAAAGATTGATAGTCTAGGAGATTCACCTATAGCTTAGGCAGAGAACAACAGAAAAAATCAACTGCCCAGATGCTATTATATCCCAGCAAGTGCCTTTCTCTGGTAGGCCATGTTTTATATAGAGAGGTTATCAGGCTATCTCTTTAACATACTCTACAACAGCACATAGAACCATATAGATATTAACATACTTTGGTTTCCCTATGCATCAGAATGGAGGCAACCTTATACCTAGGCAACCTTATACCAAGGTAAACTTATACCTATGTAACCTTATACCTAGGCAGACTTATACCTTGGCAAACTTTACCATGGCAGCCTTATACCAAGGCAATCTTATACCAGGACACCTTACACCCAGGCAACATTATACCAAAGTAACCTTATATCAAGACAACCTTATACTAAAGTAACCTTATACTAAGGTAAACTTATACCAGGGGAAACCTTACACCCAGGCAACCTTATACCCAAGCAACCTTATACCCAGGCAACCTTATACCCAGGCAACCTTATATTAAGGCAAACTTATACCAGGGTAACCTAACACTCAGGCAAACTTATACTAAGGTGATCTTATACTAAGGCAACCTTATACCCAGGCAGCATTATATCAAGGCAACCTTATACAAAGGCAACCTTATACCTAGGCGTCTTTATACCTAGGTAACCTTATACTAAGGCAATTTTATGCCTTATACCTACTGCTTCTTTGAGCATCCTAGTAGCAAACCTCACCACTTCTAACATGAAGCCTTACATGTTAACCTTTGAGTAGTAAATATAAATACCAAAGCAGGATAAGGGGACTATATATATTCATTACAATTAAACACACTAAATAAAATATTTATTGATTAGTCGATTGTTTGATATATAAAATAAATATTATATAATTTTCTGTCCATAATAGCTTGTTTTTCAGTCTCTTTCCATAGTTTATTAATCAACTGTCTTATGAATATTGTAAAAGTTGTGAGTATTAATTATGTCGCTGATTTTGTTCCATAGTAAAAGCATTACATACATAGACTGTAGCTGAATAATATTACAACTATGATATAATTTAATATAACACAGCCTACGAAATAATACAATAATATTCATTTCTATACATGTGCAGAGATATTTCTCTGTGTCATTGTCAATTGTTCTCTCTGCTGTGTCAGCCATTCTCTTTACTTTCATTCCAGACAACAATATCCCTACTGACAGTTGTTGTTGTTGTTGTGTAACCCCAAGTCATTCATGATCCATTCGACTTATTATAAAAGCATTCTAGCCATGACCATCCTGTCTTTTATAAGATATACTATATATAAGCACTACATTATCTAATGTGCTGAAGAATCATTAATGAAACACACACTTACACATACATAAACATATATGTACACACACACACACACACACAAATACAATCTGAATCAGTTAAGCACATATAAAAACATACCCAGACATATACATACATACACATATGCATATGCATATACATACAAATGTACAGAGAGATACATATAAGCACATATTCATACATATGCACAAAAGTACAGACAGACAATCATAAACACGTATAAACATATAGATGCATGGATACATTCTCATACACATGTAAATAAATACATATGTACTACAGACGTATGTACGCATGCATATACTTATATGTACACAAGTATATACATGCATGTACATATTTATGTATGTACAAGTATATGTCTGTAAATACGTATTCATTTACATGCGTGTATGCATGTGTATGTGTGTGTGTGTGCATGTGCACATGTAAATGAGTACATATTAACAGACATGAATATATATATATAAAACCATGTAAATACATACACTTATACACATATATACATACATATGTAAATACACAAGTGCAGAAAAGTGTGCGCATGCACACACACACACACACACACACACACACACACAAACACACAAACACAAACACAAACACACACACACATATATATACATGTGTGTGTGTGTATATATATATATTGGGTCATTCCATAAATAATGCAGATTTTTCAATTGCATGAACTAAAAGTTGAAGGGGGATAAGATAAACTACCTGCATCAACTTGCTATAAAAGCAGGTAGTAATTTTACCTTATCCTTATACTTAGTACAAGTTTTGAAGAATACAGTTCAATTTTAACAGTTATTTTTTCAAAGCTAAAATGGAAATGACAAAGGAGCACATTCGGCATATTTTGCTTTATAAGTTCTATAAAGGCAACAACACAACGGAAAGTGTGAGGAATATTAATGCAGTATATGGGGACTGGACAATAAGCCTAAAACAGTGTCTAAGGTGGTTCAAGAAATTCCAAGCTGGAAACTACAGGCTAAAAGACAAGCCTCATCCTGGAAGATCTGTAGAGCTCAACAAGGATGTCCTGCAAATCCTGGTGAAACAAAATCCCATTGTAACTGTTGAGGAACTCACAGAGAAGCTTGTATTTGGTCATTTAACCAGTCATTCAGATCAGCACTAGAAGGAAAACGACCATGTTTGGTTTCAAGATGAAAGGTGTTCTTCCATCAGGATAATGTTTGGCTGCATACAGAGAGAATAACATTCCTAAGACTGGAGTAGTTTGAATGGGAAACGATGCCCCACTCACTATATTTGCAGGACATTGCTCCATTTGATCATAATTTATTCTGCAGTCTTCAAAATCATTTGGACGGAAAAAAAATCTGAATTCTATAGAGGTCAGAACAGTACTGGAGGAGTATTTTTCATCACAGACAAGTGAATTTTGGAAGTGGGGCCCTGCAAGTCTACCAGATAGATGGAATAGCATTGTAGAAAATGAAGAATAAAATATAACTTTTAGATTAAAAAAGAAGTTTGTTTATCTTAATTTTGAAAAATAAAAGAAGTACAAAAAAATGCATTATTTATGGGATGACCCAATAAATATATATATGTATATATATATGTATATACATACATACACTTGCATTTCATGCACAAACATGGAAAGGCATATATTTACAAACAAAAACGTAGAGAGGGAGTGTCTTGGAAGATTAAAAAATGCTTTTTCTGCACCAACACTACTTATAAAGCCTTTTTGTATGAGAAGTGACTAATAACAAGATTCAAGAAATTGGTAGAGAACCTCTTTACAATTTTCAAGAAAAACCATCAGTAGTTTTATCATAGGTTGCACTTACACTCTGGGCGATGACTTTATTGTATGCAACCCTAGTTGATGCTGACCCACCTGAGACTCTCCTCTTTCTATGATACTAACTTCCTGTTTTAAAGTGATCAGTATTAAAACCTTCCATCAAATTTCATGTTAATTTATGCTGCAAACATCAGCTTGATTATGATAAGATTATTTTACTAAATCCCTCATTATTTTCAAAATTAATTGAAACAAAGGCAATGTGTTTCAACAGAGATACATTAACAAAAATGTTTAGGTGAATGTGTTCATTAAATTAAATATCACTTTTTTTTTAGGTGAAGTTTATTATCATGAAAATTAAATTTATTATTTAGGTTAAATTTTAATTACTTTAAATTCAAAATTATTTAAGTTAAATTATTCATTAATTAGATTAAGTCAAAATTATATTCTTGTAGCTTAAATTCACTTCCCTATTTCTGTATTCTTGTGAAACTTCACAATCTAGATTTTGGACAACTTATATTCCCTAACAATTCCAAATAGCCAATTTTCCTAAACTCTTACACTTATTTGTTATTTTCCCATTCATGATAATTAGTTGAGCAATTTTCTTATTAGTTGATTAAGTTTTGCACATGAATATATCTTTAATTTCATTCTGAAATTAATTTGATTAAAGAGCTGAGTAGGAAGTATAGAGACGAGAAGTTGAGCAATATAGAATTGCAGTTTCTTCTTCAATCAAAATGTATCTTATTGTCAAATCATTGCATGATTCATTGCAAATTTAATACACAACAAAAGGGCATCAAATTGCTAGAGGCAGCAGCCAAATTTCCCTCAGGTTACACCATACTACATTAAAACAAGCAAGGTTGTATTAGATAATGTATCTAAGTTTGTTGAGAAAAATAACAGGTTTGTAACATCTGGATCATCTTTGATTCTAGCTCTCCTGCTACAGGGCTGACCAAGTGTTAAAGAACAGTAACATTAAAACTTATTAGATACATAGACATAGATTTTTTAATGCAAACTGTACAACAACATGACTATCTTAGCATTGAGTAAGAAAAGAAACTGTTACATTTATGATTTTGCTTACATTGCCACTTCAACCACTACACATCCTTCCATCAGGTATTTTAACTTGAGAATTTTTATTTTAACCTCTTATATTATATAACTGGTTCCAGCCACCTGGTATAATCATGCAAGGATACCACCATCAACAGGGAAGTCTCTATTAGTGACCTGCTAGAAATAGTAGCCAAATTCTCAGAAATAAACATTAGTGTGTTAGTAAAAAGAATAGACATAATGAACAATGTAATCACTGAAGTGTAAAATAAGGAATGGTTATGTTTGGATCACCAATTTGGCCAAACCAGGGGCTAAACAATAATATTTAACTACAAATAGGTACCACTGTGTGGTATAGTTCACTCTACTGTGTCCATGACCAATACACTTAAATGTCAATAGTTTAAGCCTCCTAGTTATAAGTAGTGTGGCATAATGTACTGTACTGGGTTTATGGTCAACACACTTTGAGTTGCAGACTGCTATGGATAACCACCAGATATCATTAACCTGCTATTGTTATTAAAGAAATAGACTCTACAGACATGTACCACCAGGCAATATTGTCTAAGATGCTTGTAGATTAATGAAGCTGTACTCCATGTACTTGTACAATGTCTTAGCATAGCTGATTTGTGGAATCATGGTGAACAGTGGCTCATAGAACAGTTCTAGTTATTAGCCATATCACAAAGACAGCTCCACCACCCTGATTTAACAATCTTGAGTAGGCAATCTTCCTCTGTTTAGTGGCTATGAAATCCTTCATCATTTTGGTAACTTCTATAGCATTTCTAATCACAGACAATAATCTTTTCACACTGTGCAAAACGTGGTTTTTCAGACCCAAAATTGCAGCACTATTGGTAACTTCCACATTTAACAAACCTTTGTCTCCTTCCCTTTTTAGTAACTGGTGCTTACCAATATATATATA
>NC_068984.1:99163446-99164741 GCF_001194135.2 Octopus bimaculoides | reverse complement strand
CTGAACTACAAAAGATATGTTGCACTGTAAAAGATTGCTTCACACATAATATTGAGATTATATGGATTTTATCCCATTTCTAGGTAATTTGACATCAGGAAAACACAAGGATTGCGCGAAAGGTTTGAACATGCTCATTTTTCATGAACATGATAATGCTTGGGAACACATCTTTATGAAAAGCATGATGCATGTGCAAAACGTTGACTCATTGGGTATAAAACTCCCCCAAATTTACCAGCCTGGCATTCATTTCCTGAATGCAGCAAGCACGCCAAGACTGACATGAAATCAGAGGGAGCAAGCCATCAGACGTCTCCATGTTTGTCAGTGTCCATGGGTCATTAATAATGACTTGAACTGCAGTATTCAGACAACTGAGTGGCTTGGCTAAAGGAATGATACAAACAGCATGGATGATGGTCCATGCAGTGGCCAACCGAGGGTTACAACAGCACATCAAGATCACCATCTGCACCGACAGCACTTGCAGAACCAATTCCGAAGGACAACAGAATCAGCTAGGCAGACCATAAGGACTCACCACAGACCCATTTGTGAAGAAACAGTTCACCACTGGCTGGGATCTTTCAGTCTGTCTTGTTGATGTCCAGCTAAGGGCCCCATCCTCACAGATCATCATCGATGGACACATTCTCAGTGGGCTCAAAAAGGTCAGAACTGGCGATATCAGTAGTGGAGAACTGTAGTCTTCTTTGATGAAAGTTGATTTTGCATTTCTGTGGCAGATGGCAGAGCTAGAGTTTGGAGAAAAAGGGGTGAGCATCATGTTGATGGCAGTGTGGTGGAGAGAGACTCATGGGGGAGGACACAGCATCATGGTATGGGGTGAGATTGCACTCAACCAGAAACTTGGACCGGTGGTCTTCCAAAATATCATCCAAGGCTGGGGCAACAGAGTAACCGCTGCTTGTTACTTTGACCGAGTGTTGAGGCCTCACATTGTGTCATACTTTGCCCATCATTGGAATCACGTTCCAGCATGACAATGCCCATGCCTATACTGCCAGGTTGACAACAGACTTCCTCCAACAGCACAACATCCAAACACTGCCATGGCCTGCCCTAAGTCCAGACTTGAACTCCATAGAACACCTGTGGGATGAAATCCAAAGAAGGCTACATGACATCCCATCATCATGTAACACCATGTGATGTCAAACATTTTTCAGGAGATGATATTTTATCATTAGGAACAAATGGTTTCTTAAACCAGTTTCTATTTAGTATGTGTGTGATGTTTCTTTTGTGGTTCAGTTTATATATATATATAT
>NC_068984.1:99157428-99162318 GCF_001194135.2 Octopus bimaculoides | reverse complement strand
TATATATATATATATATATATATATATATATATATATATATATATATATATGCATACACACACTCATATATATGTATGTATGTATATATACCGGGTGTATCAGCAAAAGTGTCTAAATTTTAGATTCAGTTTTGCACCTTTGTATCACTTTTGTAACTTAATGGAATTATCAGAAGTTTTTCCAACACTACTGGACTCTTCTTTGAGCATGAACAAATGTTGATTACTCACCAAGCTTACCAGAGAATTGTGATAAAGTTGATCATAGATAAAAATGACATTTTCATAAATAATTAACCATAGTTCAGGATTGAGAGCTCATAAAGGATTGGAATAAAGTTCATATAGAAGCTTAAAGTTTTTTTTTTTTTCAAAGCATCAGAGACAATCCTGGCTGAAATTCTGCTTGTTAGGCATCAAGAGTTGCTCTTCTTTTGGCAATGACTTCCTCAGCCATCTTCCTCAGTGCACCACAAGCTTTCTTAATGAATTCCTCATCAATATCTTCTTCCTACGTCTTTAGAATGGAGTTTTTGAATGCTTGCAGGTTACTGTGGGGCTTCTCACAAGCTTTTCTGACCAGTTCATTCCAGATCCTGAAGTCTAAAGGGTTCAAATCAGGTGATGAAGGGGACCAAGTGTCCTTATTCTCAGACCTGTTCCCAAACTCATCCTTGAGAATTTTTGAGCCACTGTACTTGTGTGACAAGGAGCTCTATCTTGCTGGAATGTAAACTTGAAGTTCTTAGTGATCATGTTGGGGCTTCCCTCATCTCTGCCTCAGGATATTCAGAAAGAATTCAGGTCTTTACATCTTTCAAAACCTGAACATAACAAACTTCTGTCAATCTTTCAACCTTCCCAAAAATAATCAATGACATCTTTTTGCCATCACAGGCCACACAGGTGAAAATCATCACCATAGCAGAGCTTTTGCACCTGAAAATGACATTTTTGGCTCTCTCATGAGGAGCTGAAGTCAGAATGTGACTATTGCATCTGTTTGTGTGCATATCTTTGGTGAAATTCTCATCTGTGTAAAAGGTCACTCCAAGATCATGTTTCACTTTGTTCAAGACAATCTTCTGTCACTGCTCTTTGAACTGTCATAGCTGAAGTGCTACTCTCACATGCCAAGCATCTTATGCATTCAGTTGAATCTTTTCTGACTGATCTTTTCAGCTCCAGATTGAAATAATGACCCCTCTTGCAGTTACAACCTCCTGATCCAGTTTTCCTCTCCTTTATTCTCTCTTTCTCAAACTTATTCACAATTCTCTTCATGGTTCTTGACTGGACTTTGAAGATGGAAGCTAGAGAATGAATGTTGGTACTATTACTGAAGGCCTGGATGATCTTAGCCCTCTCAACATTGCTCAGTTGGGAGACAGTGTGAAGCTGGCACAAAACGATTTCAGCCTGTTCTCTTTCTAGCTAATTATCTCAATGGATATTTCACCGATTCTTACAAAAACTGGTGCCAGTGTGGCCAGATGTCTTATCTGGAAAACATGGAAAATTACAAATCAGTTAGTTTATTTGTTTCAAGAAGTTTTAAGAATTTGTGAGTGTGACAATTTTGCTGTTACACCCGGTATGTGGAGGGGGAGGGGAGAAAGAAAGAGAGAGAGACAGAAAGAGAAAGAGAGAAAGGGAGATAAATGTTTGTAGTATATGATACAGTACAATGGTCAAAATTTTGATAAACATTAGATTAGATGAAATTAGACTCTTTATAGCTAAATCCATAAAGGGAAATTAATTATATTAATTAATATTGTATCAGTACTTACAGCAGTGAATTGGCATAATTATTAGCACACCAGATAAAATGCTTAATAGCATTTTGTCCGTCTTCATGTTCTGAGTTCACATTCTGCTGAGGTCATCATTGCCTTTCATCCTTTCTGAGTCAATGAAATAAGAACCAGTTGAACATTGGGATCAATGTAATTGACTTTCCCTCTCCCCTGAAATTGCTGGCCTTGTGCCAAAATTTGAAAGCAATATTAATATTAGTATTTATTTTATTGGCTTCAAAAGGATAAAAGACAATATAAATGTGGGTAGGATTTGAACTCCGAAATTCAAAAAAGAGATGTAGCTAAAATAGCCACAAGTTATTTTGTCTGCTGTTCTACTGATTCTGCAATCTACCCATCTATAAAACTGGATAAGTTATAGAATTTACCGTTAATTAAATCTCACATGTTGGGAAATTTCTATTGGAAGAGATTATTTGCAATGAAATTAATTTCACGTGCACACCAAAATCCTATTAAGAATGCAGCATATGATGAATTATGTGCACAATAACTATGACAGAACTTCCATAATAGCCTCAATAATAATAAAAATAAAAATAATAATAATAATAATAATAATAAAAATAATAATAATAATAATAATAATAATAATAATAATAATAATAATAATAATAATAATAATAATAGTGATGGTGTTGAAGATGATGGTGATAATGATGATGGTGATGATGATGATACAACAACAACAACAACAGCAGCAGCAGTGTAACTCACACAATTCATATTCTATGCAGTTGGCACCAATATTACAATACAATTTTTGTGTTTTCAAAATGTGTAAAATAAGCATTTTAAAAATATCATGCCTAGAAACGTTCTGGCTTCTTATCATCATCATCATCATTTCATCTTCATCAGCAGTTACTACTGCCATCAGCACCACTGCCATCACTACCATCACCATCACCACCATCACCATCACCACCATCACCAACACCACGTATCAACACATTTAGCTGGGTATTCCATTCATATTGTAAGGTGCATGGCTCAGTGGTTAGAGCATTGGGCTCACAATCATGAGGTAGTGAGTTCGATTCCCAGACCAGTCTGTGTTGTGTTCTTGAGCAAGACACTTTATCTCATGTTGCTCCAATTCACGCATCTGTAGAAATGAGTTGTGACATCACTAGGCCTTTGTCTTTCCCTTGAATAACATCAGTGGCATGGAGAGGAGAGGCTGGTTTGCATGGGGGACTGCTGGTTTTCCATAAACATCCTTGCCCAGACTTGTTCTTCAGAGGGTAGCTTTCTAGGTACAATCCTATGGTTATTCATAACCAAAGAAGATCCTTATACATTTATACATACTAGACTCAATCTTCTCTTCTGCAAACCTTCATTTCATGTCTTTACTATTCTCTCTCTCTCTCTCTCTCTCTGTTTCTCTCAGCTAACATGTATTCCACCTTCCATGTAGGTTAATCTGAAACATCCAACAGAATGCAGTCACCCCATTTCTCTCCATGTTTTACCTATCCCTTCCTCATTCAAAACTCCAGACTCACAACCATGTAACATCACACATTTTGTAAATTTTTAATCTAGTGGGAAGGCAGTGCTCATGATCCTTTTATAAGAAATCTGAGATTGGTGGGGTGGGGAATTATCTTAAAAGCTGAAACCTGACTCAAGGCACCCAACACGTTGGCAATCAATAAAATCTACCACTTATGTAGGACATGGCAGGATTTGAAATTCAGAGTACAAAGCACTGAAACAAGTCTACAAGGCATCCTGTCTGACATTTTAACAGTTCAATCAGTCCATTGTTGTACAAAAAGGATGCAAAGCAAAGTGTAGAGAGTTGGAACATATACTACAAAGCATTTTGTTCAATGCTCTAACAAGTCTGCCAGTTTGTCACCTTTAGACTAAGGGCCACAACTCTTACATCTTGGCTACAACCCTTACATTTCAGCCACAGATCTTACCTCTCTTATTAGCTCAGTTTATTTAGCCATGAGAAAGAAGCTTATATCGGAATAGTAGATCACAGTAAACATTGGTAGCCCTCTAAAACTGACTAGTGTCTTATCACTTCACAATGCTGACACAACTGTCAGAGGGTAGATCTGAATTGTCAACAGAAAGTGGTACCTACATACATTTAGGTAGACTGGGCTGCTAACAGTTAAGTGTATTCGTTATGGTAACAGTATAGAGCTTATCACACTATATGTAGGTATCACAGTGTGATATAATTTGCTGTATTCTGTCCATAACCAACACACATAACAATCTGCCATCCTGTTGTAAGTTGATACAACAATGTGATACAGTACACTTTACTGTACCCAAAACCAAAACACCTTTTAAGGACCAAGTCTTACCACTGTACTGTGTCCATAACCCTGATACTTAACTGTCAACAACCTAGTCTACCTCTTCTATATAGCTGTAGGGCATGGTCACTGACTTTGGATTGCCAAGGGTAATCCTGGGTTTAACATGAAGTACACTAAATTATTCCATATAATGTGCACTAACTCCATTTAAAAATTGTTTCTTGTTATTTCTTTATTGTCATTGCTATAATCCACCCCTCCTCATTTTATACTTGATGTAGTTGATAAAATGCCAGACAAAACGGTATTTGGTTACAACTTTTTATGTCTTCATCTTCTGCAGTATTATCATCATTGTCGTCATCATCATCATTATCATCGTCGTCATCGTCATTATTGTCATCATTGTCATCATCATCATTGTTGTTGTTGTCATCGTCATCGTCATCATCGTCATCATCATCATCATCATCATCATTTACTTTCATAGTAATCATGATCATTACCATCGTCATCACTATCATCATTGTTTATAGTAATATCATCATCATCACCATCATCATCACAAATATCCTCCTTCACCCCACCAGCTCCACCAATAGTAAACAATTGTCAATGAAATTTATTATTTCAAACATATTTTATGTGAAAGTGAGCACAACAGGGAATAGAACTAGAATCAGTGAACAACACTAACAGCATTAATGAAATCAACTACATCCTGAGTTTCAACAACTACATCAGTGACAACAACAACATTAATAACAAAAACACAT
>NC_068984.1:99136732-99156916 GCF_001194135.2 Octopus bimaculoides | reverse complement strand
ACAAGTGTGTAGAAGGTAATGTAGAAGTGTATAGAAGATAATGTAGAAGTGTCCAGAAAACATGGTGGAAGTGTATAGAAGATAATGTAGAAGTGTGTAGAAGGTAATGTAGAAGTGTGTAGAAGATAATGTAGAAGTGTCTAGAAAACAAGGTGGAAGTGTATAGAAGATAATGTACAAGTGTGTAGAAGGTAATGTAGAAGTGTGTAGAAGATAATGTAGAAGTGTCTAGAAAACATGGTGGAAGTGTATAGAAGATAATGTAGAAGTGTGTAGAAGGTAATGTAGAAGTGTGTAGAAGATAATGTAGAAGTGTAAAGAAAACACTGAAGAAATACTTGGAAGACACTGTAGAAGTTGTCTAGAAGACACTGTAGAACAGTGTAGTAGATAATGTAGAAATGTATAAAAGACAGTAGAAATGTATAGAAGATAATGAAAAAGGATATAGAAAACATTAAAAATGCTTAGAAGGTACTATAGAAGTATATAGGAGACAAAGTGTACAGAATACATTATAGAAATGTGTAGAAGCTTATATAAAACTATAGAAAACTATTTAGAATTTCTATAGCACTTTCTAGAACATCTGCAGTACACTATAAAAGATTCTATAGACCTGTGTGTCTATAGAAAGACAGTATAAGACAGCATTTCTTACTCTCTTTATTTGTGTGAAACTTTCCAATAAATTTCACATCTCATTAGAATTATAATGTCTGTATTTTTTACTTGTTTCAATCATTGGATTGCAGCCTCTCTGGGGAACCACCTTGAAAAATTATGAGATGTTTTCAGCACTTAGATTTCTCAAGCAGTCACCAATCAAAGTACCAACTAAACTTTACATGGCTTAACTTTTAATATGATATAGCCATATATCTTCATAATTTTTCACTTTCTTTTCAATAAAATTAATTTTCTTAAGTGACTAAACAAATCATAAAACTGTCTTTGAAAGTTTTGCCAGTACTAAACACAATTACTCACCATAAAGGATGTTAAAGAAATTTTATCCTAACCACTTTATTTAGATCATATTTCCCTACAATTCCTTATTAAAAGGTCATTTTTCCAATAAGATCCTCCTACAACATACAGGATGTAGGATTTCCCTATTTTAGAGGATATGCTGTTCATGTCAAACTCTACAAAGATGGAATTAATTTCAAATTTTGGTACAAGGCCAGCAATTTCAGAGGAGAGGGCAAGTCAATTACATTGACCCCAGTGCTCAACTGGGACTATTTTATTGACCCCCCCCCTCCCACCCCAAAAAAGGATGACAGATAAAGTTAACCTTGGTGGAATTTGAACTCAGATCATAAAGATGGACAAAATGCCTCTAAGCATTTTTCCCAGTGTGCTAATGATTCTGCCAGCTTACCGCCTTACTACAACTACAGAATTAAGCATGAAAATGTCTCAAAATGCATTTACTTATTTATCACTACTTCTCAATGAACCCCAAGCAGCCTTTTCCCAAACCTTAGGGTTCCATGACACCTCAGGTGTGAAATGCTATTATATGCTATATTGCTATGTAGAGGAATACACTACAGTCAGTTGACATGTAGACAATAGACACTATACACTCCTGTACAGACACTATAGAACTCTATAGAACAGGGGTCCCCCAACCACAGGGGTACCAACCAGTACCAGGCTGTGGATTATTTGGTAATGGGCCACAGAGAGAGAAAGAATTCTTAAACTTATTTCTATTTTATTGACTATCAGAATTTGCAGGATGTTTGCAGGTTATTTTTGTACAATGTACATGTTATATGAGTAATATATATATATATATATATATATATATATATATATATATATATACACATTCTTTTATTATTTTATTCCTTTATGTGTTTTAACCAGGTGGCTGTGGTCATACTGGAGCACCACTATGACTTTTTCACTCTTTACTTTTGTACCCTCTCTACAATCCTTCTGTGGTTTCTCTCCTCCAGTTTAGGTGATCCTGTCAAAATTGGTGATGGCCCATCTGGTGTATGAGGGAATTTGACACTGCTACCCTCAACTGTGCCTCATGTCGAGCCATTGGTTCATCTGATATAATGGATAGGAGAGTGTCCAGTTTCTTTTTGAAGACTTTCACATCTATATCATGTAAGTTTCTCTATTGTTTTGGCAGAGCATTGAAGAGCTATGGGCCTCTGAACCCTAGGCCATTGCAGTATCTGGTTCTTATATTAGATGCATTGGACGGAACCTTCGATACTATGCAGTGGTGTCCAGTATGAGCATTCATGTAACACTTGATACCGAAATTAGGTACTAGACCTTCCGTATTTTCCACATGTAAATTATTACATATCTCTCACGTCTGTGCTCTAGGGAGTAGAGTTGTAGTTCTTTCAGCCTCTCCCTGTAGTTCATCTGTTGGATTGTAGCAATCTTTTAGTGTAGTAATGCTAGATTGCTTCAAGCTCTGTTGTTAGCTTGACACTGTGTGGTGATCAAAGCTGAGAGCAGTAGTCTCGGCTGAGGACAAAGGTCTTCATAGAGTAAACATGACTTCTTGATCTCTGTCCTGAATGTTCTTAGTATCCATCCCACCAGTTGTCTGCACTTTGCTGCCAACTTGGTAATGTGCATGTGAAATGATGCATCATTACACATACTGATACCCAGGTCTCTCGCTGTTTGTGACTCTGGGATTGCAGTACCTCCGGGTCCTGTAAATGCCATTTGTGGAGCATTTGTGATCTTATAGCACAGTGCTTGAAATTTTTCAGCATTAAATTGCATATTGTTTTGCTCTGGCCACTTATATATTGCATTTAGGTCATTCTGCAGGTTTACAACATCATTAGGATACTTTATTGCTTTGTATCATCAGCGTAGCTAGTGACAGTGGCTGTCTGAGTGACTGTAGACATGTCTAAGAGGGCTACTTTAAAGAGTAATGGCCCTAAGACAGTTCCCTGAGAGACACCGCTTGAAATTTGTTTCCCTAGAGAGTGCACAATTGCCTGCAACTGTCTGACTTCTATTGTTTAGGAAGTCAGGCAGCCACTCTCCTGGTTTACCAGCTATACCAAGGTTTCACAACTTGTGACATATCATGCAATGATCAACTTTGTCGAAGGCCTTTGCAAAGTCAAGATATATCACATGAACATTTGAATGGTTGAACAGCTGCTTCAGGGCCCAGTCATAATGCCATAAGAGTTGTGTGCGGCAGCTTCTGCCTGGACAGAAGCCATGCTGAGTATCGTTCAGGAAGTCATTTTCTTCTAGGAATGTAATCAGTTTCTTTCTGATTATTCGCTCCATGACTTTGCTGATATGTGAAATCAGAGAGATGGGTCTGTAGTTTTTGGCCTCTGCTCTGCTTCCACCTTTATGGATAGGGCATATGATGCCTTCTTTTAGCTTTTTGGGAAGTTTACCACTTGCAAGGAAACTCTGGAAGAGTATCCAAAGTGGTCCCGCTAATTCTTGTTTACATAACTTTAAGAGAATAGCTGGGAAACTATCGGGGCCGGTTGCTGAGTTTGAGCTCATTTCGTCAATGGCCACTATTACATCTTCCTCTTCAGTGTCAATGTAGGTAATGACTACTACCTTTTTCTGCAGGGTTATCTAATCAAAGAAATCAGCTGTTTTTTTTTATTTGCATGTGACTCAGTGGAGAAGTGAAGACACTTTTAAATTGTACACTGAGCACTTTACTTATCCTTCTGGGATCTAGTCAGTGAGCCATTTAATTGGAGCAGCGGTCCTATTTTGTACTGTAATGTGGTGGTATCCTTTGCAAATTTATAGAAAGCTTTGGGGTTTGTTTTATGCTTTCTATAGCACTCTTCTTCTCTGCTCTTTCCTTTTCATGGGAGAGTTTAATTTTGTTTTCAATTTCTAGCACTGTCTGTCTTAATTTGGCCTTTTTACTATCCTTCACTTCTCTTTTCAATTGGTTTGAGACCTTTTGTTCTGTGTCTCATAAGGATTTTCCTGTCTCTGGGGATTCTTTTTATATGTATGCTGGCTTTTCTTTCTGGCACATATTTGGTGCATATACTTTGCACAGTTGACATAAAGTGACATACTTTTAGGTCATTGTCTTGTATAGATAGGGCATTGGGCCAGTTGTGATTGTAGATCTCTTTGCAGATTTACATCCAGTTTGCTTTGTGGAAATTTAGGTTGGATATGGCTTGAGTCCTTCTGATCGGGTGGATGTCAACAGTTTGCCTAGAACCATACATTGCTAATTCTATAATGTTATGATCCCAAAATGTTGTTGTTACCTTCACATTGTGGATAATGTTCACATTGTGAAGTAGAGATCCAAAATATTGCTTCCCCTGGTTGGTTGGAATATCACTTGTTCCATGAACAGAATGCTACAAAGTTCCAGCAATGATTTTGCTTGGTTTTGTTCATGCAGTGACATCCCAGAGAGGATGTGGTCTTCAGGCCATTTGATATTTGGGAGGTTGAAGTCACCCAAGAGGAATATATTGATTTGTTAGTCCAGATTTGTCAAAACCTCCTCTAGGCATCTGAGACTATCCTCAAATTTACCCTCATGCTTTGAGGTATTTGGTGGATGGTACGTTGTGCATACAACTAAATCAACTGTTTTATGTGTACTATTAAAGTGTCACAGATTGAGTTTGAATGTGACAACAGTACTATGGGTATGACATCTTCATGGATGTACATGGCAACTCCTCCATGTCTTCTATCTCTTCTGTCTGTTTGAAGTACAGCATACTCTAGTATATATATTTCCGCATCGGCTATATTAGATTTTAGATGCGTTTCTGTAAGTCCCATGCATATTGCTTGATTGCATGCAGTAAGGTCTTTCAGGTAGAGAAATTTGTCTCTGCTATCCTAACACAATAGGCCCCTGATATTCAGTAGGAATATGGGTGTGATATCTGTGCAGGAGTTACTGGTGTTAGTGGTGACCGTCCTGGATCCATCATCTGTGGTGGTCTCAAGTATTGGTTTGTATGGCTTTGATCCTGCATCCTTTGTGGCCATGTTAGTTACTGCACTATTTTCTGGGCCATGCTTAAAAAAGTTTGTTCAGTAGCTGCAGTTCACACAGTTTCTGCATATTGCCTTTTGTGGGGAACAGAGGGTATGTGTGAACTCCTTTCCTTGTGAGACCTGTTGGTTCTTGTTGGTGGATTATGGGTTTGTAGGTCTGAGTTTTTTGGTTTCTCCTTTCTGCATTCCTGTTTCTTTTGTCATGGTTGGTTATCCTGCTTGTTAATCTGAAAGCGTTTGGGATGGGCAAATTTGAAGTTTGCTCCCTTTTCTCCATGCCAGTAGGTGCCATTCATGTAAAATTTACAGATAATCTGTTTCTTTGTATAGGTTCAACCTTGGGTTTTGGACTTGTAAGTGTTCACGTTTTTCCTGGCTGCTTTGGCTGTTTCCATATCTCTGTCTTTTAGTGTGGTACTATTTTGACTGCATTTACTACAGCCATTGCATCTTTCAGCACCGTTTGTAGTACTGGTGGCATTTGTCTTCTTTGTGTCGTCCATTTGACCTTCCTGGGTTTGAGCAGAGCACACAGGGTCTTCATTGTTCTCTTTGCAACCTGTTTCCCTCATAATGCCCTACAGGTAGTCAAGATGAGGCTTTATAAGATCATAGGAGCATATGAACTCCTGTTTCTTCTGCTCAATCTGAGCCATAGACCTGTAGAAATTATATCTATCCAGGGATTCTGCTATTAGGTCATTTGCTGGTGATCTGTCGGCCAAGTTCTATACTTGTACAAAAAGACGAATTTCCTCAAATTGCCAGTTTCAATGCATCTTTCTTCTTTTATCAGCCTCAATTTGGCTCTGTACAAAGCTTTGCCTGCTGGTGTGCATAATATACAATTATTTGAGAAGAAAGGATGTTAACTTAGTAAAGAGAAATAACAGAAAGGAAAGGGATAAAGAGAGAAAAAGCAAATACAAAGTCTAATTGAGAGAAGAGAATGTTTACTATATAGAAATAT
Organism: Octopus bimaculoides; assembly: GCF_001194135.2. NCBI lineage: Eukaryota > Metazoa > Mollusca > Cephalopoda > Octopoda > Octopodidae > Octopus > Octopus bimaculoides. The sequence goes on along the minus strand of NC_068984.1, from coordinate 99,150,915 downwards.
AACAAAAAAAAAAAAGAGAAGAGGAAGAGGAAGAGGAAAGATCAGAGGCAGAAATAGGATAAAATACGATAAACAAAAAATATATATGTATATTTATAGTAGATTAAAATATAATACAGAGAGTAATAATAAAATACGGAATAGAGATATTCTAAGTTGTTCTGTTTGTTTTCCAAGAGTTTTTGATTAAATGTTTAAGCTATTAGATAAGTAAATAGGATGAAATAAGCTAAATAAAATGAATAAGATATATTAGGTAGATGAAATATAATATGCAGAATAATTATGAAATATGAAATAGAGATTTTTGAGAGGGAGAAATAGGAAGAATTTACATGTAATTAGAGACATCTAAAAATTACCTTACCTTGTTGGTGCGAGAGAGATACTTATGTAGACGATTTACAGATTTGGGGATCTTAGGATCAGCAATATTTCAAATAGCTGTACTTACTTAACTTGTGTTCATTCATTCACAAGGGATTTTTTTCAAAACTTTTTTAGAGAAAGATTTCACAATCGAAAATTATCCCAGAAGAAAAAAAGTATTTGCTGAAAAACCACGTGTTGATATAGTCGAAAAATTTGGTACACTTTGAAGCACGTGTCTAGTCAAAGTATTTTTCTGTGTGGTAGTAAACAACAGTTATTTCAGTTGTCACTACATTTGGTCAGTTAAACATTCAGTTTTATGTTTAACAAGTGAATACTTTCATTTCTTAAGTAGACAAATCAAAAATTTTACCATATACTTCTGACAATATCATGAAGGATACGTTCTCTGTGTGAAATAAATAAATTCTATTATATACCCCAGCTAAAACACTCTATTACAGATAATGCATAAGGATGCTATCGGTTCTATATGTGAGCAGAGATATTTTCAATTTTTGGGGGAAAAAACATATCTGCCAGTGATTTACAGTGATTTTCTGGAGAACAATGCAAATATACTACATCTATAGTAATTATATTATGTATTATACATTTTATTGTATTTTGTTATGTGCGTGATCCCTCTAGTCTGTGGAAAAAATGTCTCACATTGATCTAATCTGAGACTGCTGCTACAAAAGTTTCTAGAGACCTGTTTTACTTGGTCCAAGTTCTACAAGTGTCAACTTTGTCTCTCATCTCTCCTGGTAGATAAAAACAACGTACCAGCATTGATTTAATTAACTGCTCATCTCCTAAATTTCAGACCTTGTGCTTATAGAAACAATTATTTAAAGGTAACAAGTTGGCAGATACATTGGAGTGTTGTGATATTCATTCTGACTCTTTATGTTCTGAGTTCAAATTATGTAACAGTCAACATTGCCTTTCATCTCTCTAGAGCCTATAAAATAAAGTATCAGCCATGTATTGAGATCAGTGGTATCACTTTAACCCTGCTCTTCAAATTATTTCTCTTGTGCTTAAATCAGAAACCATTATTATTATTATTGTCATTTCACTTCTCAGAGCTCTCAATTTTACTGCTCCAGCTAATTGTGTAAGAGTGGATGATCTCGCAAAGTCTTCTTCCATGATACTTAACACCCAAGTACCAATCTCAAAATGCTCACTGTCCCCACTAAAGCAGTTTTTTGAGCATATTCTACCATCATGTCAATCTCAGTTTCCCCGACAAATTTCTCAAACCTGGTTGTCAATTCCCCCATGCCCTTACAACTACTGGGATGACAGCTACTTTTTTCATTGCCCATATTTGTGCACTCTCATTTTTTAGTGGCTTGTATTTCTCAATCTTTTCCACTTCTTTATCAGCCACTCGTACATACCCAAATATGATCTTGATTTCCTTCTTCATTTTATCAATGACAACAATGTCTGGAGCATCAATCACTGAATCACATTGCATTATAAAATCCCATAAGAGCTAACACTCATCCTTGATGACACCTTTTGGTTTATGCTCATATTATTTCAATGTCCTTTCAAGACCATACTTACACAGCATGTTCAAAATACATCTGATGAATTCTGCAGCAAATAATAATAATAATAATAATAATAATAATAATCCTTCCTACTATAGGCACAAGACCTGAAATTTAAGTACCCAGAGCATAACTGGTACTTAATTTATCGACCTTGAAAGGATGAGAAGCAAAGTTGACCTTGACGGAATTTGAACTCAGAATGTAAAGATGGACGAAATACGGCTAAGTATTTTGCCCAGCATGCTAACGATTATGCCGGCTCACCACATTAAAAATAATAATGATAAAGCAGGACGAGCTACTCGACCTGAAGAAAATTCTTACTGGGCCCCACCTGCAAGGTCATGCATTGTTTATTTTGATATGAGACCCCCATGTCACACATATATGGTTGTGATGCATATGACTGGTGTACCATTATCAGACAGGTAGTTATGATGTGTATATGTGTATATATGGTTGTGATGCATATGACTGGTGTACCATTATCAGACAGGTAGTTATGATGTGTATATTGGGCTTCATATTTTTTGTACTCCAGTGTCATTTTGATGGCATGCATTGCTCTCTCATAATAATAATAATAATAATAATAATAATAATAATAATAATAATAATAATACCTAGCAGGACCCATGAATATTTCACAGAATTAATGGTAAACCTATTGGATTATTTCTGAAAAACTTTATCCAAAATACCTGAAAGCATAGCTTGTGTTGTGTCTGTATGGTAAAATAGTCACTCATCTGCTACTCATTAAAAAAAGGAAAGAAACTGGAATGCAATGATTACTTAATGCACTTTATATATACACTTTATATACTTTATCCACAATTTTATAAGCTTAATACACAGCACTCATAAAATAAATATTCATTCTTATTTTCAAATTTTCCCATAAACAAAAAAAAATCCTGTACATATGATACATCCTTTAGTTAAATTGCACCATATAACTGCCATGTAAATAAGCATGAATATTTCACGGAATTGCTCTTATGCGCATGCGTTAAGTGATAGGTGATATAAAAAAACTTAGTTCAATAAAAAAAGAGAACACTTTTCACTATCCAATCACCACCATCACCAACCACCACCACCAATACCATTATCATTTCTTTCCTACTCTCCCTCCCCTCTCTGTGTGCCTTTCTTTAACTTCACCATCAGAACATCACTCCTCTGCTAAAATTATATTTTAAACTCTCCTCCTCTACCTTCAACTAACTATTTTAACCACATAATAAATATTACATTCCCCCTACCTCATGTCATGGACGCTTCTCCCTCCCTCTTTTTCTCCTTCCCTCTTTTTCTCTCCCTCTTCTTCTCTAATCACATGAAAGTGCTACCAACAGGCTAAGTAACACAATTGCAAGCAGAATTATAATAATAATAATAATAATAATAATAATAATAATAATGATAATCATCATCATCATCATCACCACCACCACCACCATCATATTCATCATCATCATCATCATTATCATTATTATTATTTCAGGAATGTTATTGCTATTCTATGCTCTCACTTCATAACTGAATACAGCTGTATGCAGTATGGCTATATGAGTGGCTCGTGATGATGCTGATGTTGTTGATGTGGTCGATTAGCATCAGGTCAGCCTTAATCAAGAAGATTTATGATCAAAGATTTAATGTTAACACATTGATTGTTTTGAGCATCCAAAAACTAATTAAAAATGATTGTGAGGTGAGAAAAAGACAACATTAGTTCAATGACCGATCACTATTTTAATAATTTGTTGCTCATTATTTTACAGATGTTTGCACTTGCTTAACTATTACTTTACATGCACATGGTGTCTCTGAGTACTTGGGATTTATGTCTTCTAATTAAGCTAATTTTTCATGCCACTTCATGTACAATATTATACAAAGGCACAAGCATGGTTGAGTGAGTAAGAACTTCAGTTTGCAGCTACTTGATGATGATGATGGTATTGTGATGGCTGTGGTGATTGTAGCAGTGGTGGTGATGTCGATGATGATGGTGTTGGTGGTGGTGGTTCCAATGGTGATGCTGATGATAGTACTGTGATGTTCACAGCATGTTCACTACATTACACATCTTATCTCTATCTTAACTATCCTTTGTTCGTGTGGATGGTGTGTCTAAGTAATTAGTCTCTGTAATTAAAAATGTTTCAATAAGACAGTGGTGGCATGTTTTTCAAACATAGTATACCTAAGATTAAAGGAGCTGAAGTGTGCTTCACTTTTAAAAAAAAAATTGATGGTAGGCGTAGGAGTGGCTGTGTGGTAAGTAGCTTGCATATGAACCACATGGTTCTGGGTTCAGTCCCACAGCGTGGCACCTTGGGCAAGTGTCTTCTACTATAGCCTCTGGCCGACCAAAGCCTTGTGAGTGGATTTGGTAGACAGAAACTGAAAGAAACCCATCGTATATATGTATATATATATATATATGTGTGTATGTGTATATATGTTTGTGTGTTTGTGTTTGTCCCCCCAACATTGCTTGACAACCGATGCTGGTGTGTTTACGTCCCCGTAACTTAGCGGTTCGGCAAAAGAGACCGATAGAATAAGTACTAGGCTTACAATGAATAAGTCCTGGGGTCAATTAGCTCGACTAAAAGGCAGTGCTCCAGCATGGCCACTGTCAAATGACTGAAACAAGTAAAAGAGTAAAGAGTAAAAGAGTATTTCAGTATAATTTAGCTGCTATTTCTACTACAGAAGATATATTATTAGCTTAAAGAATATGGTATTCAGTATTATGCTAATAACCAAGTTGGTGAGCTGGCAGAATCGTTAGCACACCAGGCAAAATACTTAGCGGCTTTTTGTCCATTTCAATGTTCTGAGTTCAAATTCTGCTGAGGTCAACTTTGCCTTTCATCATTTCAGGGTCAATAAAATAAGTATCATTTGAGTACCAGGGGATCAATGTAATTAACTTACCCTGTGCCCTGATATTGCTGGCTTTGTGTGAAAATTGGAAACCAATATTATGCTAATGATGGTGTTGATGATGATATTGTCTTTGCTATTGTTGTTAATGATGATAATGGAAATGATGATGATGATGATGATGATGATATTGTGATGTTGGTGATGGTTGTGGTGATTGTAGCGGTGGTGGTGACGTCGATGATGATGGTATTGGTGGTAGTTCTAATGCTGATGCTGATGAAAGTACTGTGATAGTTTAATGAGTTATTTGATGTCATCAGACTAAATTTCATCTGTAAAATTCCAGAATGATTGGATTAGATTGAATATTTAGTATTTGGTTACTGTTTCAAATCATCATTGTCATCATCATCACCATCTGTATTGTCATCAACTTCCATTATTTACCACTGTCATCATTATCATAATTCTTGTCATCATTGTCATCGTCATCATGACCATGATCATGATCATCATTTCATGCTCATCATCATCAGCTGCAGCTGCTGCATAATTGTTATCATCATCATCATTGTCGTCATCAACCTTCATTATCGTAACTCTTGTCATCATAGTCACTGTCATCGTCATCATCATCTTTATTTCATGCTCATCATTGTCATCATGAGTTGCAGCAGCAGCAACATTATGATCATCATCATCATCACCATTATTAACTTTCATTATAAGTAATGGTAATGTTTTATATTTTATTTTAACCTTGTACCTTATTTCTTTTTTCTTCTCTCTCCTTTTCCTTTTTTTTTATTTTGCAAAATCATTAATTCTTTAATTTTGCAATTCTCATTAAACAGTTCACATGGATTAGAAAATTAATGAATTAACTTTTGAATTTTTTTCATTTATTCATTTAAAATATAAAAACGTTAACTAACTAAAAAAAAAAATCAAGATAATTTAATAAAGAGAAAAAAAACTAATAAAAATTTAATTTGTCTTTCAAAGAATGGCTTCTGTTTCATTGGAGATAACAAAAGAAAAGGGGAAAAAAATCAATAATTTAAAAACAAAAAAGACAACGAAATTCCTTCCAAATTTTACTGTTGCACACCTGTGAGAAATTCTTGGAATTTTGTAAGATCAGTTGGACATTTATCGCCATAGCAAGAAATGAATTCAGGTGTTGATAAACATAATATTCTATTGACAATACTGTAGCTTTCACTTGGAAATATAATCCTGTTCTTGCAAATATTATGCAGGTATAAAATAATAATAATATGCTCTTGCTGATTGTTTTTGTTCCAACATGCACCATCGTCATCACCATCACCTAGTTCTATTCTAATTCTTGTTTGAATAATACAGGTAAACATTTGGAATTATCAACTAAGTCTTTCCTCTTACCAAAACTTATTTTTTTACTCGTTTAGCTCATTATACTGCAGCCATACTGGAGCATCACCTTAAAGTTGTTTAGTTGAACAAATCAACCCCAGTACTTTTTACTTTTCTAAGCCAAGTACTTGTTCTATTGGTACTTTTGCCAAACCACTGGTTGCCAAGTGGTGGTGGGAGACAAACACAAACACAGACACACACACACACATGTGCATTGAGGCATACATCCATGGTAATTGCTCCATATTCCCTGATGATTGCCATCTTCTTCTGCTTCCTTGCTGTCATTAGCATTTCTGACTTTCCATACATGACTTCTCAGATGACTGTCCAGTGCCATTGCAGATCTGCATGACTTGAAGCAAGGATGACAGATGAAAGTTGTAATTTATTGTGTACTTCCAACTGGTAGGATCAGCACATGTCACCACTCTTCCATTACTATGGGACTTTCTGTAGACTGAACAACAAATAAGGTCACCATAAAGAAACACTAGTATGTCATTGGATTATAGGGATAAACCCTTGTACTGTATGAATACCTCTCTCTGAGTCTCCATTAGTACCTGGTGACAGGCTGAAGTGAGATGGTCAGTAATCATGTGGAACCTCAAATTTTACATCAGATTGTTCCTCTCCTAGAAGAATGCTGTGACAACAGCTAGGGGTCTCCCTCTTTCCTGGTGATTTTAGTGAGCCCTGACACCAGCTAAGGATATTTCTGCATCTCTGTGCCCAGGTGGATTGTCATTAAATATGCTGGTTAACCCATAGCTGGGACCCTGATGAATGCTACTATCTGGGTTAGGGTAGAGCAGGGAACAATTGTGACGAAGAAGTGATTTTACACTCCTCAATACCCTGGTGAAGACATTTTGTTCAACACACCCACACATACGTATATACAGCCATCCATCCATCCATTCATCCATCCATACATACATGCATACATACATACATACATACATACATTGCACCAATGCTAGTAATTGATTCTAGTTTAGGCATAAGGCCAGAGGTTTTGAGGTTAGTCAATAACCTTGATTCCAGTGCTTGACTGGTACTGCATTTCATCAAACTCAGGGTAACGAAAAGTAAAGTAGACCTTTTCAGAATTTGATTTCAGAACCTAAAATGCCAGAATAGATATTGATTTCAAATTGTAGCACAAAGCCTGCAATTTCAGATGAAGTAATAAGTCGGTTGCAGTGACCCCAGTGCTTAACAGGTACTTATTTTATCAACCCTGAAAGGATGAAAGGCTAAGTTGACCTCAGTGGAATTTGAATTCAGATCATGGAAACAGACAAAATTCCACAAAGCATTTTATCAGGTATGCTAATGATAAGGCATTTTATTTGAATCTTTAATGATCCTGCCAATCTGTTACCCTTTAAAAAATTATTTCTAACATAGGCACAAGACCAAATCTGAGGGAGATGGGGACATTGGTCAATTATATGAACCCTGGTACTTCACTGGTACTTTATTTTATCAATCCTAGAAAGATGAAAGGCAATGTTGACCATAACAGAATTTGGTCAAAATATTATAAGCCAAAGTAATCACTGCAAAGCACTTGTCTGAATTATGAAGAATCTAAACTTAAAAGAATGAAAAGCAAAAAGGGTCTTGCTAGGATTTGAAGTCAAAACTTATACAAATGTTGCTTAAATATTACAAACCATATATATTATAAATTTACATTTGTACCTGTCATCATTGGTGCAATTGTTTATTACTAAATGTTTATATGTAAAAGCCTGATATATCAATGGTTTTCAGGTAAAGAAAGAGAACAGCTAACTTGTATTCTACAAATTCCATGTGATTCACCTGCTGCTTTATCCATTATTAAATTCTTCTTGTTGTTTGGATGGTTTGCAAAATAATACAAAGAATGCACAACACTGTAAAAAATTAGGATGAATTTTAATATCGATATAAAACTGTGGTGGTTGTGGTGGTGGTGGCGGCGGCGGCAGCAGCAGCGGCAGCAGCAGCAGCAGTTGCAGTAGCAGCAGCAGCAGCAGTAGTAGTAGTAGTAGTAGTAGTAGTAGTAGTAGTAGTAGTAGTAGTAGTAGTAGTAGTAGTAGTAGAAGACTGTGTGGAGTTAGCTAGAGTAGATATAGACTCCTATGTAGGTAATAGTGAAGAAAGTTTATTAAAAGCTGCTAGAGTCACAAGAAGACATAGAGAAACTAAAAACCCAAACGAAGTTAAAAACCAGAAAAAAGAACAGAAATTATCTAACTGGCAGGAGAAGGCATTTCATGGTAGATTCCCAAAGATAGTTGCAGCAAATAGCAATAGTGAGACATGGTTATGGTAGCAGAAAGGAAAGCTGAAGAGGGAGACAGTAAGTTTGTTAGTAACTGCACAAGATCAAACATCAAGGACTAATTGGATAAAAGTCACGATAAACAAAAATTAAGTAGATTCCCAATGTAGATTATGCAAATCAAAAGAGGAAAGCGTTACTCACATAGTAAGTGAATGTAGTATGCTAGCACAGAAAGAATACAAGAAAATACATGACAATCTAGGGAAAGTAATCCATTAGGGGCTATGTAGAAAGCTAGGATTTGAACATACTGATAAATGATATGAACACGAACCTAGTAAAGTACTAGAAAAAGAAATATAAGACGTTGTGGGACTTCAACATTCAGACAGACAGAGTGATAGAAGCTAGAAGGCCTGATTTGGTAGTGGTAGGTAAAGAGAATAGAACATGCCAGAAAATAGACTTTACAGTCCCAAATGATGAAAACATTAATGTGAGAAGTATAGAAAAAATAGAAAAGTACCAGGACCTAGCCATTGAATTACAGAGACTATGGAAAGTGTGGGTAAAATGTATCTCAGTAGTTATAGGTGCATTGGGAACTATCCCTAAAGATCTGAACAGATGGATAGAGGAAATAGGCATAAAACCCAGTTTAGTACAGCTCCAGAAAAGAGTGTTATTAGGGACAGCTAGGTTACTTAGGAGGATTCTTGACATCTAAGTTTACTTGTTGTAGCTTGACGTTAGGATTTTTTCTTTTCCAACAGTCTAATCTGTTGAGTGTATATGAAGCAATAATAATAATAATACTTCAATCTGTAGAAACAGTGAGAATAAGGAGACATTTAAAAAATTTACTAAGTAATACTTGAGTCCTAGCTTTGATAGAGACCAGTTTTTAAAGCACTGCAATAAAATGTCTCATCCAACCCATGCCTGAATAGGGGAGAAGATATAGATTGAGGATGTTTGTGATGATGATGTTGAATTTACATATATATATTAAAAAATGTTTGTATATACATATGTGTGTGTGTGAGTGTGTGTGTGTGAGTGTGTGTGTGCGTGTGTGTGTGTATGCATCCATGAATGTATGTATATAATATATATATATATATATATATATATATATATATATATATACACTTAGCATTCTTTAGACTGCATTATATGTGTAAATACATATATAGACATACAAACGTATGCTTATACATGCATAAAAAAGGGTGAAGACCTCCTTCTATCATGAATAACCATGGAATTGCACCAAGAAAGTTCCCCTCTAAGGCATAAGTCCAGGCTAGGTTGTTTATGGAAGACCAGCAGTTGCCCGTGCATACCAGCCTCCCCTCTCTATGCCACCAGTGTTATCCAAGAGAATGGCAAAGGCCAGTACAGCTTCACACCAGTGATGTCACAACTCATTTCTACAGATGAGTGAATTAGGGCAATGTGAAATAAAGTGTCTTGCTCAAGAACACAACACACAGCCCAGTCCAAGAATCGAACTCACTACCTCACTACCACTGAGCCATGCATGCTTACATAAGTCAAAATACAGATCAACAAATACAATGACATTCACATTATTTACAATTGACGGATATTTGTCCTCAACTTGTTTGTTGTTAACACAACGTTTCAGCTGATATACCCTCCAGCCTTCATCAGGTATTTTGGGGAAATTTTGAACCTGCTCATTCCTAAGGTATTTTTCGATGTTGTTGTTGTTATTATTATTGTTATTATTATTATTATTATTATTATTCAGGTCACTGCTTGGAATTGAACTCGGAATCTTGGGATTAGTAGCCCGCACTCTTAACCACTATGCCATATGCCCGTGGGCATATAGAACTCTAATAACGACATTCATTTTCACACACATATATATATATATATCATACATAGCCACTTAGTTGAAATTCTTTATATTTCAATGAAAATGCTTTGTTTCTCAGAATGCAACCCTTTTTATGTTGGAGATAAATTTTTTAAAATAAGCCAAGCCACTAGGCAATGTGCTTGCAGTTTATCTGTACCATTTAGCTGTGGTTGAACATATAACTTGATACTGTATTGGTAATTACTGATTCACTGTAAATTTTGCACTTCTTTGAGCTGGCACTTGATACAGGCAGACTTATGTCTGCGAATGGATAAATGATTCCTACTTAACAATTTATTACTTTGATGTACATACATATCAATTATACACACAGACAGGCATGTGGTGCCACTTCCACCATTGAATAGAGGTAGTGTCTCTCTCAGTGATTTTCTACCTGCTGTAGTTGAATAGAATAGAATATGCTGGAAGTGTCCAATATCTGGACACTAATTTTTCTATTGACAGTGATCTGAAAAGAAATTTTACTAAAAAATATTTCAGTCCATGGTGGTAATGAAACTTATTATTCTATCACTGTTGCTGGTCACTAGTTTAGTTATATTATATTATATAATTAGGTGCAGGCATGGCTGTGTGGTAAGAAGATTGCTTTCCAACCATGTGGTCCCAGGTTCAGTCCCACTGCATGGCACCTTGCACAAGTGTCCTTTATTATAGCTTCAAGCCAACCAAAACCTTGTGAGTAGAATTTAGTAGATGGAATCTGAAAGAAGGTCATTGTGCATATGTATGTGTATATATATATATATATAAATATATATATATATATATATATAGGTCTGATAGAATAGTCCATAAATCAGAAACAAAAAAACAAATAAAATCACTGACAGTTAAAAATCTGCTTAGAATTATTTACTATCCTGTATGGTCTGGCTAAGTCAAAATGGTTTTGTTTATTCTTCCTTTCTACTTGGAGAGTTTAAATGTAGTTATAAAAATATGTCCTTCTGTTTAAATGTAATTGCATTAAATTTCTATATCTTTGTGCAGCTGAGGATTGCTCTGCATTTTACATTATGATTGCTTCATAATCTGGACAGAATCTCTAAATACTCTGGAAGAGTTCAATATCCTTCTGAATAATCTACACCTATCTCTCCAATTTACAAAGGAGGTGAGTAGTACCAAATTACCATACCTAGATATAATAGTAATTAAAAAGGACACCACCATTACCACAGATATATGCTATAAACAAACAGAGACACATCAATACCTGAATTTTAAGTCATGCCACATACAAAACACATCTCATACCACCTAGCCGGAAGAATTTGTACCATTGTAGAAGATGTGGATATCAGGAACAAATGCCTAAGAGAATTTTTACTCAAACAAAAATACCTGTCTCTATTTATAGAAAATGGCATACAGTAGGCTATAAAAATACCCATACAACAACTGAGGACAACCCAAAGAAGAGGAAAACAAGAACAAGTCATACCATTTATAATGACACACAACCCATGTCACTAGAATATCTTCAACATTGCCAATCATTGCTCATAGTAGTGAATTAAAAGATATAATCACAGATCAAGCTATGGTTCTTAGTAAAAGACAGCCTAAAAACTTGAAAAAATTATGAACAAAGGCAAAGTTTGACCTTAGCAACAACGACCAATCATTCACTGTATCTAAATGCAATGATAGCCAATGTGACACATGCCAATTCATACATACCAGCCAATGTATGAACACAAAAACCAGAAAAATATTCACAAATGCAAATATGAACTACAAAAGCAGAGGTTTAATTTACTGCATCAAATGCCTGAATTGTGAAGAACTATATGTGGTTCAGACTGGAAATGCACTATCAGAACGTTCACGTGTGCACAGACATCAAATTAGCAACCCAGATGTCCATCAGATATCTTTGAGTAACCATCTAGCAACATGTGGTCGGAAAATATTTATAATATTTCCATTCCACATACTACACAGTCCAAGAGAAATCGAGAGAAAGATCAGAGAAAAGAACTTTATGAATAAATTCCAATCCAAGCTAAATAAACAATAATAATACTTAGAGATACTATTTCAACTACATCAACTACCACAACTAACAGCAACAACAATATTAAAGGTTTTCATGATGACGATAGCAGGAAACTACTAGCTAAGTCAAGAGAAAAGTCAATAAAAATAATCTCATTTAAGGTTTAAAGTTTTTTAACCACAGCTACTCCTACCACCACCACAACCAACAACAACAATAATAAAGGTGAAGATAATGGTGATGATGATGATAATTGAGATGTAAAAATCCCTGCGAAATGTTATTTACAACATTTCTAAAATTAACCAAGCAATTACTGCTTTCGCCAGGGTCAAAATACAGGTCTCTTGACATATTCAACAAACCATGATGCCTAAACCAAACACCAATCAACTTAAGTATTTTAGTAAAGCCACACACTGATTGGTCAGAATACAGTTTACAAAACTTAGCATTCTGGAACCTTATACAAATGTATTTAAGGCACACATTTTAGCCATCTCACTAAAGTTGTAAATTGCAAATCATAACTATCACCGCTACTAATATGAACCTGAAGATTGCATAGTTTAATGCACGAAAGTACTAGTTCAATCAGAATGGACATTTAATATTCTATCATTTCATTATATTATATTTATGTTATTAGAAGATTTTAAATAAAACGTGAAAATCAAAGTTAGAATTTCTTTGTGTGATATATTCTATACACAACCATAAACACCTGTGTGTGTGTATATATATATATATATAAAATGAAATTGAAGGCTTGTGATACCTGTGGAGTATTTCTTTCTCCCATTACAATTATTTCTGTAGCCTGAAAGACCTGGAACTCGAAGAAGAAGTTTACAAATGTAGTGCAATTCAATAGTTGTTTATTTTAGTTCTCATTCATGCGGCTCGCTCCCAGTGACGATCTTTATGGCAGCGCGTAGTTCGTTATAGCTCCATTCACGTGAGGTACATTACCTCTGGAGATAACAGGTGAAGTTAGAGCGGGATAAGAATCTGGTGTAAGTTGTCAGCTTGCAGTGTTTCTCAGTGTAAGCGAGAAGGAAGAAAAAGGGTAAATGTCTTAATTCTCCTGCTAAATATAGTCGTTGCTGACTCGAATCTCACTGTCTTCTTACGCATGGCAAATGGTTGCAGGTGAGATCTTGCTCCTCTCTTGGACATGGTAATGGCTACCAGTAAGATCTCGTACAAAATGGTGCTGGCTTCTTGTGCCCCAAATTATGAATTTATTTGCTCCCTGATAGTAAACTGCAGTCTTCTGCGGAATTACTCGTAGCGCACGTGGGTAATTGGGGAATGATACGATTTTCTCGCTCGTCTATATGAATACGGAAATGCTGTTCATGGATAACCATTTGATGCCGCCTGATCGAATTAATTATTCTTTTATTAGCATTCTCTGATTTATAATTTTGAAATATTACACTGATGAAGGAAATACGATTGGGTAATATATTTTACACCTTGTTGATCTAGAAACATGTCTGTAATTAATCAAGGCCGGGTAGATTCATTGTTTTTCCTTTTTTACCTTTGTAGTTTGTGAGTATTGCTGTTTTGGGAGTCGTATGTCTGGTAGAGAAATAGTAGTTTTGGCTGCTATTTCTAATTTTCGGTGTGTGATGAAGCAATATTTGCTGAAACCTAAATTTTTAATTTTGTTTAATTTTGTATATATATATATATATATATATATATATATAT
>NC_068984.1:99133660-99136235 GCF_001194135.2 Octopus bimaculoides | reverse complement strand
ACTACTACTGCTTGTGCTGCTTCCACCCCTACCACTACAACCAATTGACTGCTGCTGCTGACACGGACAGAGGTCACTGCCATTTACCATTGCCAACACGGCCACTACTACTACTACAACCAACAAAAAATGCCCCCACGTGGACTATTGACACCAGTAAGGAACAATTATGAACTTTTCATTTAATTTCATTTTTTTAAATATGTAGTTTTGATAAGGTTCGTTTTTACAAGAACCGAAACATGTTAAAAATATCTCTGACAAAATTTTAAATTAAAATTCATTTTTTATATATTGGCGTTTTCAAACTTCTTTTTTATAAATATATATATATATAAAACAAGCAAAAAGTAGTTGTACTAGCAAGTAGTCCACCTCTGCTTGCAATATATATAAATTCAAGTGACACACAGTCACTGATCTTGCAACAAACGAAAAAGGCTAATTCTATAATCTCTCTAAGAGATGAATGCAGTAGTTGTACTCACAAATAATGTTCATAGCCACTTCAACATGGATGTTCCATTCGAATGGACTTTACTGTGCTTTTTTAACCCCAAGAAGACATCTCCTCTATCTGGTTAATGATGTACTGCTGCATCCGATATATTGCAAGCAAGGGAGTAAACCCCTACCATCTTCTAGTGATAGGACCAGCAGACCAGCCTGGTTTCAGGCTATTTCTGCCTCTCTTCAGTACTGGACACCTCATCTGCTAGAGATAGCAGTAGTTTGCCTTTGCTCGCAATATATATAAATTAAGTGATACACAGTCGATGATCTTGCAACAAGCAAAAAAGGTGTAGTAACGCCTTGTCTCGTGCGCATGCGTAGTCATCAACATCCAACCTTCGTGCCCTTAATCATTCTCTTTTTCTCGCCGGCCGGCGAAGAGGACAGACGGCAACAGAGCTCTCTCACAGAAGGCGTCTCAGCAACCAAGATTAAGGCTGCCTATTTCCTCCATAAATAAATATTGTTGTGTTGATAGTTCAGAGTCAGCGTTTCGTTGTTTCTTCAGAATTTAATATAGGAAAGCGGGTATACACCTAATGGTGTATAACCACTTTTCTATAATTGGTGACCCCGAGTAAGAACAACCGCAGCCACGGATTCTGAACTGCGACCAATAATACTACAATTGGTACCTCGAGCTAAAAGATCTACGGACCTCATTTCAACAGCCATTGAATTCGTATGTTTCGCGACGTTCAACATCAGGATTGCCTCTACACTCTCATCAAACACAAGTGAAAATCTAAGAAAATTTTTTGTACGTTAAAGTTTTTCTTTTTTGTCAATGACTTCTAGAGACTATAACCAAAGACTTCTTTCCTGCTAATACCTTTGTGGTTTTTCACACAAAAAATTTCACGGTTATTTCATCCTAACAACTTTTTGAGCAATTTCCTACATGTTTCACGAGACGTCAATTCATTCGTACACAGTGTCCTCTACTTGCTAAAAATAGCAGTAAAATGCACAGTTACATTTCACAATGCCACTCAAATAGACGCCCTGTCAAATTTCTCTCTCCTGATACGCACCATCAGCTACCATCCCGCTTCTAATGGGATGGTTGAGCGTTTTTCATAGGCAATTTAAGGCTGCCTTACACGCCTCGCCCAACCCGTAGTCTTGGGTTGAATTTCTTCAAGGTCGACGCTAATGGTCGTACAGAGATTGTGTCTGTCGACCGTCTGAAAAAGCGTACCTTTTCAAACACCACACACCACTGTCAACATCATTACCACCACACATACAGAACACAGCCAGTTTACAGCGACGACATCAACAACCACGACGAACTACAAGCATCGCCCCCCGACGTCGCCATCAGCAATACGACTCAACGTACTACCAGCATCGTCAACATGATTTCTACACATACACAAGCAACCAACATCAACAAGCGCGGTTTTATCTCGACTCTGTTAGAGTGGATGTTTTCCACTCACGATCAACAGACCAGCTAGAATGTTCAGTACCAGGTAACAGGTCTCAACCAGCATCCGACGCTCAACTACAGCTCTGCTCCTTGACTACAACTTCCTGCGTATTAACATTCCAAATCTCCTTGTGTAACTTTTATAGAATATTCCGTACCAGGTAACACAAGTCCCAGGATCGACGCTCAACTACATCTCTGCTCCTTGACCACAACTTCCTGCGTATGAACATTCTATCATCTTGTGTAACTCTTATACGAACTGGATTTTTTTCTCTACAGACACTTCTACTATGTTCTGTGTTTTCTTTCACACACACACTTGTGCACTCATATATTTTCTTTCCTTTCAGAAACATTGCATGCATGTATCTCACAAGTGTACATTCATTTCTTTGATTTTTCTTTGTGTGTGTTTGTGCCACATCTTGTAGGTGGCTTTCGGTGGCCATCTTGCCTCAGGCGTTCCTCCAATTTTCTATTTTCGTGCGTTCCGCACTCGCAGGGGAGCCCTGTAGTAACGCCTTGTCTCGTGCGCATGCGTAGTCATCAATATCCAACCTTCGCGCCCTTAATCATTCTCTTTTTCTCGCCGGCCGACGAAGAGGACAGACAGCAACAGAGCTC
>NC_068984.1:99130232-99133366 GCF_001194135.2 Octopus bimaculoides | reverse complement strand
TATATATATATATATATATATATATATATATATATATGCTTATTAATACATACATAATGATATACATACGTACCTGTTTTTGAACTTGTTGGCATCCTGGATCATAGTCCTGTTTTAATCCAATGCAAAATTTTTCGATACATAAGGCCTGATATATTTCTGCCTCAGTTAACAGCCTCACAACACCTCAACAAACAGTATAAGAAGAAATGAGTACTTCACATGTGTACTCTACAGTGAAATAACATAGGTATAGGTGAATAGGCCCTCAGTGTACAGCTGGTTAATGTGATCTAGGAATAGCTGGACTAATCTTCATAGAGAGAAGCTTTGAGAAGGAACACTCATCATACAACAAGAAATTTATGCATAAATACATATCTTGCAAGTTGGAGAATACCAACAGTATAAGACAAGAATAACTTCTCATGGATTTGTGATAGATTCAGCACATCTCACTTTGAAGGATACACCCTTGTTAACAGGAGATATTTAATAATTCTGATTAACAAAAGAGATAAACATGCTTTTCAAACATATACATTGTGATAGAAAATGTTGCTTGAGTGATACCAGAGTAGAAGTTATCATCCATATCATTCTCAGCTGCACTAAAATGTCCTCGAGGTTCAACTACCTCTCCACAAGACATGACATTGTTGTCAAAACTATTTATAATGTTATCAGTAAGAAAGATTAATCTTGTTCAAATACATCAAATATTTAATTATAGCTGAGAACACGAATTATCTCAAAATTCTAATTTATGTCATTCTTCCAGGCACAGTTCTATATCATGAGGAATATATTCTCAAATAATCTGGATTATATGTTATGCTAGTCAGTATTGAAAAGTTGTGGTACTAAAAGTATCACAAAATATTGAGATATTACGCAATTCCCAGAAGCCATGGCCTTCCCTTTCGAAGTCTGCTGCTATTGGTACTACTGCCTTTGCTGCTATCTCTGCCATTTTGCAATCTTTTTCTAGTCAGATGTCCTCAAGTGTGTAGCAGTGACACATCTCCACCAATCCAAGTGGTTTCTTCAATCAAGTGCCACTTACAGAATAACTTTATGATCATTGGAAGTCATCAAAACATAGAGGAACATGTAGACTCCATTTGATTATATCTTGCAAGTAGGTCACTGACACTCAGCTACTGTAAGACTGTGAACAACTGTATGACACATCAGCTGTACATCTCTTCACTCGATCATTGATGCTAAAGCCTAAATACACATTCCAATGCCCTGTTCTGGCCAATGGAGCATACATTCACAAACTCATTGACCAGAGTTTTTTCCAGGATCTCTTTTGAGCTCATATGGAAGCCACATTTCTACATTAAAAACCAAAGGTATGTCACCATCTTCCTCACTTTTCTTGGATAAATTTGTCAAGCAAAGAAACACAACTTTTTCTGATTTACCTCATTCATTTATTCTCCTTTTCTTTTATTGGATTTGAGTGGGTCCTTTCGACCTTCACATTAACAAATGATGCAATGTTATTGTTGTTTGTATGGTTGTTACTGTTTGAACTGTATTTTTTCCATTCAAGTTAATGTTTCTAATGCTATTAGTTTTGTGTCTTCCAGTATACAGCTGTAAATGCTTCATCTTAAAGATCTGCTCGTGTGATTTTTAAAAAATCTTGATTTTTATTTGAAAATAATTTGGGTCTATGTTTGTTTACATCAAGGAGGTTGTTGTTACCACGTGTGTGGCAAACATCTCTTCCTGCTACTTCTGAAATGGACATTATTTTACACTGTATGTAAATAATGCAAATATCTATTTGTCAGCAATATGTAAACAATAAAAATGCCTCAAGTCTTTATTTTATCTCAGACAATAGGGTGGACCCTCATAAATTCCTAAAACTATTAGTTAGTAAAATTGGAACTGATAAATCTAGCTTCCTTCATAAAATAACTCAGTTAAAAATAACTTTTTCTTGGAGTACATATACAATATCTATCAACAAACAACAATAACAACAATAAGGCTCTTTTTTTATTGATGATGGGGGGGTTACAAACACAAAATACAAAATGGTAAGTTCTATTTTGCTATAGAATTCAATATTGAGTTTAATGCAGGAGTATATCAAATAGATACATAAACATTATGTGATATATATATTCATGTATTTGTATATGAAAAGCAGGACAGACACCTTGGGATCAATTAGGGAATTCCACACAAATCTGCCCTTTGCTAGAGAATAAAACAGGCTGTTAGCTCTCCCCAACCAATAGACTAAGGGATTCATGTAGTTTCAAGAAACATTGTCTTCTGTAGATGCTCTATCTTCACATTTACCCTGCAACAACAACAGATACAACACTCACCTTTTTCAATGAACACACTCTTTCTTATTTCTCACGGCAAACCATCATATCTGTCCTGTTTCTCTTCTCTTTCTGATACTCTGTCATCACCAGAGCATGCAATATCTATGTCTAAACAGAGATTTTTTCCTTCTTTATTCACAACCTATATCTGGCTTTTGATATTCAATTTCATGATCACTTTGAAGTATTACATCCAACAGTATCTCCACCTTTTTATTCTCAATTACTTCTTCTGAGGTTTGCCCATACCATATCTTTGCTCTATCCAAGCCATATTTGCCATACATCTCCCAGTGAATAATTCTTGCAACATTTTCCAGACTTCTTTTATATCTTTTTGGTGGGGCTAGCTTCATGCATTCATCCACAACTTGCTATAGTCTCACCTTCATCACTGCATAACCTGTACTTGTCACTTTCTGCTGTATTAATTCTGCATTTGGATTAATTTGTGTGAAGTGTTTGTTCCTGCATAACATTGATAAGCACTTCTGTCTGGTTTCAAGTCACTCTTCCTTAGTCAGTGCCACTTTCCATTGGTGTCTATATTCCTGCTCACCTCCTTTGCAAACTGCCCATACACCTTTTTTCCATTATATTTTCTTTCATCTTCCTAATTCATTTTTTATTTATTGTTTGTCTCTGTGCAAGTATATGTCCTGATTATGCCTGATATCCTCGCCTGAATCAGCAAGTATTCTATAATATTCTTGATATACCACCCTGATCTATTTCCTTCTGAACAGTTACAACTTTCACAGCTGGTTAGCCCTG
>NC_068984.1:99119577-99130222 GCF_001194135.2 Octopus bimaculoides | reverse complement strand
CCCCCATCCTTTGTGTCTGGTTAGGTATAGCCTATTAATATTGCTCTTGATGTGGGTGGTTTCCTCGATTTTTAGTCAAGTTCCTGTAATGCCTCTTTCCTCTCATTGATAATACTTTATTATACCTCAGTAATGCAATTCTCCATGTATTGATTGTTTGAAATTTCTTTCTTGCATTCAGTTTTGACCGCAATACCAGTCTAAGTCTTCAGAGATACTCTTGTGTAAAGCTTTTATTCATTCCTTCTTCCATTATTTCATTCATGATTTCCCTGGATAGTAGTTTTTACCTTCAAGTCTGTTAACTCCTTCTTGTCAAGAATACTATTCCACATTTTTGAGACCAAATTTCACTTCAATATCCTTGCTAAAGAGCTGAATTGTGCTTTGTACTTACCATATAACTTCAGACTATCTATAAATAATACACAGTTGAATTTGTGTTGTTTTCTTTTAAACTCATATCCAGATGTTAGTTTTCTCAGAAGCTATATTAAAGGAGTCATGCATACAAGTAATAGTAAAGGAGATACAGTGTCTCTTTGTAAAATCCCCCTCCTGATTTTTTATGGGAGCTCAATCTTCAAACTCACCATGCCTTTTCTCAAAAACGTTTTGACATTCTTTGTGACCTCAAACATGTTCAAACATTCAATGATCTACACATGTGGTATAATGTCATTGCAACATTCTATCCAGGCCATTGCTAAATTTGACTTCTTTCATTAACACTCTTACAATCTTTCATCTCCAATTTATTTGTGAGTAGCCACTGTTTAGTTCTATAATTCCATTCACAACCCTTCTACTCAACAGGTAAAATTTCGTTATCATCAAGAAATGCATACATTTCATCACCAATTATTCAAGTGAACAGCTTCCACATCATTGACAGACATGATATGGGTCTGTAATTACCCACAACGTTCCTTTCTGAAGCATCCTTCAAATACATTTCTGTTTGTCCATTTGTTATCCACTCAAGAACCTCTTCATTTTTGTTGATTAGAACTTAAAGCTGTTCCGCTATTCTTTCATGTCACCTTGTCAGTGTCTTTATCCAATATCCCTGAACACCATCAGGTCAAGTTGCTTTCCAATTACTCATCTTCCTACGTTGTCACATATTTTCTTTCACAATTTTCATTTCTTCTTGTTGTGAATGAGAAACTGACTCCTTCAAATTTTGTATCAATTCAGCCTCAGCTTTATGCTGCTCTTCCTTACTCCATATTTCAGTCCGGAATAGACAACTTTCTTCTGCTTCTGATATTACTCTTTAATGTGAGCTTACCGTGCTTATTTTTTGATAAAATTTCCTCTGATCAATTTGGAATAACCTATTAAGTATTATTTGATCATCCTCTGTCAGCACTCCGCTTGTGTTTATATTCTGTTAATCAAATGCTACATTAATAACATCTGAATGTTAATGTTACCATTTTAGGTCTGTCTGTTACTTTGAACAATCAGCCTACTCTGCTATGATTACTTTATTCTCCTATTCCTCATCTTCCTCACTTGCATCATGCTTGTCGCTTTCACTAATTTGTCTTTTGATAGCTTCATGTTCAAGCTCAGACAACCACCCATTCTTTTGAATTGCTCTTGCCTGGTCACAAATCCTCCTTTTCCATTCACTATACCTTGTCTGTCAATCGTCCCTGATTGGAACTTCGTTTCCATTTATTGGGTTACTCTAATAGTAGCATTCAAAGATAACAGTGTTTGCTTGTTTGCTTCACTTCTACCACCTTTCAAGGCTACCAGTTGCTGGATTATTATTGGACCCACCCTACTGTACAGTGGGGCATCTGTTGGGCAAAGCATCTTCATCTGAGGTTCCAGTCACATTTATGGCATAGTTTAAATCCTTATTTTGTACCATTTCATTAATGAAATTAAGTCTGTGAAGGTTTTTTTCTCCCCACAAGTAATTTTTCATAACTCCATCACTAACAGGGCTACCAACCAAGGCCAAAGAACCTTTCCTGGTCATGAGACTTGGCTAAAACCCACCAGATGTCAACCTAATATTTATTGGTTTTGAAGTAAACAATATGTCATTGTCATTTTCATCGTTGTCATCATCATCATCATCATCATCATCATCATCAGTATTCTTTCTTCCAATTTTGCTTCCATTTTTGCCAAGTATCTTCCCAACACTTAGAGGAAAGAAGCTCACTGAGAGGTCATTAAAATAAACACATCAGATTGTTCATTTACAAAATTAAATAAAGTTATGTAGAAAATTTAATGTAAACAGATTGTAATCATTCTCAGTGACCATGCTCTTCTCAATAAGCATTATTATTATTACTGAGTGAGACAGCAGTGAATGCCATCAAAGTGAAACTGGGGTAAAATATATGAAGCTCAGTATACCCATCATGTCTGATAAGAGTACACCAGGCACATGCATCACAACCATATGTCTACAACATGGTGGTGTTCTTATATCAAGATAAACAGCGCATGACCTTGCAGATGGGGCCCAGTTTGAATTTTCTTGAGGTCAAGTAGCCCATTCTGCTCAAAAGGTCCCTGAATAAGGGCTGTTTAAGGATGTTGAACAAAACACCCATGTTTCCAGAGGTGAATTATTCAAACTCCAAAGAATTCCTCTCAACACATGGCTATGATGCTCCCCCACTACTTCTGCTCATGATCAGAGATGCACATATCATCAGCCATCAAGGGACATGCTCAACTGGTTAAGGCCAAGCAACTGACAAGCAAATCTGTGGTATTGAGCAGAATATTTGCTGTAGCTCTATTATTATTATTATTATTATTATTATTATTATTATTATTATTATTATTATTATTGTATACCTTTAATCTGCATGTTTGTTACAATCACTCGCTGAGACATACCCAGCATCCTAGGGTCAGTGAAGGATAAGAGACGTTACACTATGATGGAAAGCTTTCGGAGGGCAAGTGGCAGGGGCAGTAGTGAAATATCTTCATGTAATACAACACATACTTTTAAATTGATAGGGTTTTTCTAAGGATCTGAGCAGTACTTTTCAGCACAATGGTTCTCCTAGGATATTATCTAGATGTTTCTGACATCTCTTTCTTATCATACCTAGGGCACCCACAATAACAAGGACAATTCTCGCTTTAAGATGCCACATCTTTTGTATTTCAATTTCCAGGTCCTTATATTTACTTAATTTGTCAAATTCCTTTACAGATATATTTTTATCAATGGAAACACTTACATCTATTAGTCTACAAGCATTGTCTTCTGTCTTAAATGACTATGTCTGGTTGATTTGCCTGGATTGTTTGTCAGTGTTGACTGAAGAATCTCAGAGGATAGTGAGATTTTCATCTTCAACGACTGGCTCAGGGCGATATTCATACCAGTAAGCAGGAGTACTAATTTTGTAGTGTTTACACATTTTCCAATGTAAATACTGTCCTACCCTATTGTGACGATTTTTATATTCTTTTGGTGTCAGTACAGGATATCCCGAAATGAGATGGTCTATTGTTTCATCAAATTTATTATAGAATCTGCATTTAGGGTCAGAACTGTTTTGAAGAACATTTGCCCGGTAGTATTTGGTAAGCAAGTTTTGATCTTGTGCTGCCAATATGAAACCTTCAATCTCTGCTTTCAGTCCTGAGTTTCTCAGCCACTGATGGCTTGTTGCTAGATCTATATCAGCGTTTTGACTTTGATGTATATACTGTCCATGCAAAGGCTTCTGGCCCCACCACACCTCAATTTGTTTCTGCCCATTTTTTTTGTGCAGTCTGTTTGATCCATTTTGCTTTAACTGTGGTAGTGGTTTCAGGTTCTTCATCTTATTCAGGGTTAATGCCAAGTTCCCTTGTGAATTCGCAAGCTTCCTTGACAATAGAATGTGATTTTTTTGTTGCTTTCATGTTTGCACACAAGCCGCAGCATCCAGTCTCCTGGATAAGTACTTGTTCATTGCTATTGTGTATGTCTTATAGCACAGTTCTACCTGCATCATTCCTCTAGTCCCCTCCCACCAAATTTCAGGCCTTATGCCTTTAGTAGAAAAGATCGTTATTATTGTTATTATTAAGAGTGGTGGGTTAGCAGAATCATTACAGTATCGATTAAAATGGTTTGTAGTGTTTCTTTTGGCTTTTGACAAACTGAGTTCTAATCCAGCAAGGGTCAAAATTTACCTTTTGTTCCTCTAAATTCAATAAAATAAAGTACACCTCCTCCCCACATTTTATGGCCTTGATCATATGTTAGAAATTAATACTACTACTACTACTACTACTACCACCACCGCCGCCGCCGCCGCCGCCACCACCACCACCACTACTACTACTACTACTACTACTACTACCACCACCACAAACACCAGTAGTAGCAGTAGTAGTAGTAGTAGTAGTCGTAGTAGCAGCAGCAGCAGCAGCAGTAGTAGTAGGAGGAGGAGGAGGAGGCGGTGGAGCAACAGCAGCAGCAGCAGCATGAATAATTCAAAAATGCTAACAGGAACAATCGAATCCCTTCACAAACAAGTCCTTAAGAATAAATCTCCTTCTCTGAAATTACTCTGAATAAATAAATAAATACAAAAATAAATAAATAAATAAATAAATATAAAGTAATAAATTTAAAGCATGAAAATTTCTTTTTGCCAAAAAGATCAAATTACTTGGAATAATTGCCTATTTATTTATGATTATCTTTGAGGTTCACTAGATCAAATTTGACAGTAATTACTACCATTCCTTATAGGATTGCTTTGTACTCCTTTAGCAAATAACCTCACATAATAAGATTTCAAGAGTCCATTATACTCTTTAAACTATATTAAATCCTGACAAATATATCATTAAATTCATGTATATAATTTAAAACATAATAACGCTAAAAGAAAAGAAACCCTATCAAAGTTACTGGAAAGTTAATTTCAAGCATTGATAAAATATCTAATATGATATATTACTCTGTAAACATTAATGCTGATATAATGAAAAGAAGGCATTTTAATCTAACTTGATGCATGTGTCTTTGCTGATATTGTTGAACGGTTTATATATGTTTCATAGGATGTCACCTCAGGCCCATCTATTAGCTGCAGATGTTGTTATCTTCAATTTTTCTTGCCCTTTACCATGATTTCTATCTAATAATAATTATGTATGCTACTTCAAGAATATATAACTCATAAGTGTTTATATATATATATATATATATATATATATATATATATACACATAGATAAATAGATAGATTGATTGATAGATAGATAGATAGATAGATAGATAGATAGATAGATGACAGATAGGTATATTTATCACCAATAAAATGTAGGTGTTCTGTTATCACACAGAATACTGCAATATGTATGTGTGTGTAAACACACACACATACAAGCACACACACACACACATGCACACACACACATGCACACACACACATACACACACACACACACACACACACACACACACACACACACACACACACACACACACACACACACACACACACACACACACACATATATATATACTACTTGATAAATTCTTACAAAGACTTTATCCTATTATTGAATTATACATATACATATACACACATATATATGTATGTATTTCATTATGTGAGTGTGTATGTATATTTTGCGTACTTGTATGAATGAACAAACATTTTACAAGCTAGTAAAATATTCAATACTTCTTTTAAGTGGAGGTAACTAAATGCATAGCTACTAATTGTATATAAATACCTGCCTGGACCAAAGTGGTTAAATAAGAGAAAGACAATAATAAATATCTGCAAGAGACAGACACCAAACACCATATCATTAACTGCAGGTACTAGAATAAAATCTAAAACAGGAATAGCCGACCGATCAACTTAATGCTATCTTCTGAAACCAAACATTCAAACTTTCTTGCAATCACCCAGTATAATTAGATATATTACAATTGGTTTCAAATTTTGGCACAAGGCCAGAAATTTTGGGGAGGGTGTAAGTTGATTACATTAACCCCAGTGTTTCACTGGTACTCATTTTATCGACCCCTAAAGGACAAGAGGCAAAGTTGACCTTGTTGGAATTTGAACACTAGCTGTAAAAATGGACGAAATACCTCTAAGCATTTTCCTCAGCATGCTAACAATTCTGCCAGCTCACTGCCTTTTCAAGAAAGATAATATTAGTGTTAGTGGATTTGGTTAGTAGAAACTGAGTGAAAGCCCATCATGTGTGTGTGTTTGTGCGTATGTGTGTGTGTATGTGTGTGTGCATGCGTGTGTGTGTGTGTGCGTCTGTGTCTCTGTGCATGTGCATGTACATGTCTGGGTGGGTATCATTGTGTTTGTCATCCTAGTGCTTGACAACTGGTGCTTGTTTGCTTACATCTTTGTAAGTTAAAAGTTTAGCAAAAGAACCTGATAAACTAAGTATCACACTTTAAAAATACATATTGGAGTCAATTTGTGCAACTAAACACTTCGATGTCTTACTCTGGTATGGCCATGGTTCAATGTCTGAAACAAGTAAGAAAATAAAAACTTAAAGGTCTACCAAAACAAATATAAGTGATAGATATAGTGTTATTTTAGTCAGAACTTGCATCACACACATCAATATACAAGGTAGCATTGTCACAAGTTGAAATCATTGCACAAAAATGTAATGTGTCATCAGAAAGTGGCTAGGCCTACCTCGGATATTGAACAGTTCAGCTCTTTATCGTAAAAGAGGCTCGTGGCAGTTACCACTGGCGTCAATAGTATACAAACTGGGGAAGGTACGAATGGTGATGACATTGAGAGAGTCAAAGGACATGGAAATCAGATGAAATCTACCAGATGTAAAAACAGCCAAGAAGTGGAAAGCAGAAACAGAGACTGATAACATCCTGTCTTCTCTTACACACTGAGATATGGTGGGTGCAATGCAGATTCATTGGAAGGGACTTGGTTTTGGTGCAGATCAGTTCAGACCATTTGCAAGTATGATATGGTGCAAACACAGATCTGTTGTTAGCAACAGTGTCAAAACGAGGGAAGCAGAGAGAAGAGAGCTTCATTTGATCCAACATATTCAACAAGGACAGATGACAAGATGGGAGGAACATATTGTTGAGAGGAAAATAAGTTGGGATGAGATATGAAGGTGGACCATATCTCAGCTAAGTTTTCTGATTGGTTCATCCTATGATGTTTTGCCTTCACCTGCAAATCTAATAAGATGGAACGTCTCAGAGCATGACATATGCAAATGCAGAAAGGTCAGAACACTGAAACGTATTCTTTCCAACTGTTTACTAGCATTGAATAGGTATGCATGGAGACACAAACTGGTCCTTAAGGTTATCTTCAATGCTATAAAGAGCCAAACTGATCTCAACAACAGTGAAAAAAAACCGTCGAAAGTACCAACTAGAGATTTTATTACCTTCATGCGTTCAGGACAGCGGATCCATTTCAAGAAGAACAACAAACTTCCTGCGAGTGATGAAAAGTGGAATGGCTATTGGGAGGTTAGTGCAGATTTACCAGGGTGCCAGGCAAGAAAATACCGGACATTTTAATGTGGTGTGAAAGAAAGAAAGTTGTGAATCTAGTTGAGTTAATGGTTCCTCATGAAGATAACATGGGCAAGGAATGTGAAGATGCAGGCTGGAAAGTGGAGCATTTCCTAGTTGAAGTCAGATGTATAGGCTTTGTTGGACACAGTGTGAGATGACTTGTTATCGTTAGGCCTAACTCATCGTAAAGTAAATACCACCATGACTGATATCCAAACTACAGTGGAAAAGGCTAGCCACTGGATTTGGTTAAAAAGAGACGATGAGCGATGACTAGAAGAATATTGAGCTTTATTTGATGACCAATTGATCTAGCAAGCAGGGCCTCATATCAGTGAGGGGATCCAGTGTGTATTGGTGCCATCGAGAGGTAGGCCCCGAAATGGTATGCATTCTCTCCTGATGACCCCATACACTTGCTGGCTTCTGGTATGCAGACTTCTCAACCGGTAGCACTTGCATGTGCATGTTTGCAAAACATCTTTGGAAAACCTAAGGGATCTACAATAAAAGGTATCAGAAGATTTATTTGTTTAAAGATCTAACCAGTATGCAAGATGGTGCAGTTATGTTAATAGAGATAGATTCCATACCAAAAGTGCAACACACTTGGCTGCATAAAAATCCACTTACAAGGCATTGGTCAGCCCAAGACTATAATAGAAGACACTTGCTCAAGGTGTCATGCAGTGGGACTGAACCTGGAACCATGTGGTTAGGAAGCAAACTTCTTAACATACACCTTGTATATGTGTGTTCAGTATTGCTTATATACCTTGAACACACACAAACACACACACACACAACAGGTTTTTAGGTCCCATCTACCAAATCTACTTGTGAGGTTTTAGTCAGCCTGAGATTGTAGCAGAAGACTTTTGTCCAAGGTGCCATGCAGTGGAAACATGTAGCTAAAACAGCAAGCTTTTTACTAGACAGCCAATACACACACACATTTATATACATATATATATAAATATATCACCATTTATCACCATTATCATTTTCATGGCTACTTTTCCATGTTTGTATTAGGTGGTGTTTATTGAGTCAGATTTTCAATGCTTGGATGCTCTTCTTGTTCCTAATCTTCATCTGTTTCCAAGCAAGGTAATATCTCCCCATCATCAGACATATTCTTGTAGAATAAAAGAAATGAATGACACTGTACATCAGTGAAAAGCATTTACAGCTATCATGTCAGACACAGAGGCACAAACATATTCACACACACACACACACTCACACACACTTACACACACACAAACACACAAGATTAATGTGTGACGGAGAGGCAAAAACAGATGTCTTGCTGCAGAGGCGGTCCATGGTTACCTAGCCAGAGAGAGTGAGAGAGTGAGGAAGAGAAAGAGCAGTTGAGAGAGTGAGAGTTAACAAGAATAAGATCAGAAATAGGTGTGCTGCTGAAGAGGAGGGACATGATTACCTAGAGAGAGTGGAGGGACATGGTTACTTAGAAAGAGATGGTTACCTAGAGAGAGACATGGTAACCTACACAAACACACACACATTATTATCTGTGTTGTTATATTACACATATGGCATATCTACAGAAGAGTGCCCCACCGTATTTTGAAATAAAATGAAGAAATATAATAATTCTATAACAATTATGTCCCTTAGGCAGGTTATCAAGGAGGCCCAAATGAGAGCAGTGACATCAAACTCCTTTATTCATCCATATATCAGAGAAGGCTCTGATATCAGTGTAGCAAAACGGTGGTGTCCCAGCATGGCTGGAGCTTTGAGCTGAAACCGATAAGAAAAAAGTGGTATGTTTATCCGCTAAGAATTATATCCCTTAGATCCTTTATTTACTCTGAAATGTGATTTTGCACATGTTGGAAAAGGGCTAGTAGCTCCTTTGGAGGGCCGCTAGAGACTCAGGACCACTTCCATTGTCTTTGCCATGAAATTTTACATAAGAATTAGCTTTTCATTTTTATATCCATGCCGCTGTTCTTCTTCTTATAGGCGGACAAACAGACAGACACACACACATCCATTTTTATTATATGGTTATATTGCCGGTGATCTGGCTATGTCCGCAAAAGGAGCTTATCTCCCTTGTCAGTCATTAAGACAGTGCACTTGTGGCTAGTAAATCAGTCTGACTCTTATTTCTAGCAATACCAGTACCACCTAGTACCCTCTATCACTTTAGTGACGCCTATAAATTTGCCTTTAGGTTGTTAAATTGCAAATAAACCATCCATATTATTTATGTGTGCATGTGTGTGTATACAGTAGATATATTGTTTTTTATGGTTGAAGTAGCTAGTTATAAATACTTGAAGTAGCTTGTTATAAATAATAGTGTGTAAATATTTGGCTTTTAGTAGAAAAAAGTTGGACATTTTGTTGCTTTATCAACAGTTAAAAATGAATAATTTTCCATTCCCTGAAAATTTCTAAATTATTATGAGGTAAACATATATTATTTTGCTGGTATACTCACCAGGCAGGTGAAAATGATCTGAGACTATTAAAACTAATGTGATCGCTGCGTGGAAGACATGTGTGTGCCATTTAAAAACACACAGAGCCTTGACTTCGTTAAAATTTATTTGTTACATAGTACCAACATTTTCATTGCATGAACTGTAACCTGGTCACTGACAAGATTACACTGCATATTTCAGAGGAAGAAAAAAAGACCCCTTTCAGTCATCAGTGACCATGGGATTGCACCTAGATTGCTTGACTGACCAGTTCACAGAGCACCTCTGAGACATTAGACTTGGTAATGACACCCCGGTCTCATGCCATTTCCGCTCTACCGGTCATTCATTACAACACCTGTCAGTATTCGGATTGTCTTTGCACAGGGGCCATCTGGACTCCTGCCTTCGCCATAAACAGGAATTAATCTTCTCTCTTCATATAAATATGTATAGTTATATATACACAGTATTAATAGTGAAAGTATTTAATGCCCTTATATAAATATAAACGAATAATTATATTCTTGGGAATAGAAATTTCCCTTATGAATTTTTTTACACACTAGCTTCCTGATAAAATTCTTGTAAAAGATTTTTATCCTATTTTGAATTTTTTAATCAAATATATA